>NW_026647670.1:0-31489 GCF_950295315.1 Erinaceus europaeus | reverse complement strand
TGAACTAAAAATATTGTCCTAGGAAGATGGTGTCAGAGTTGAGAATAGGAGTAGACAGCTGGATCAGGGCACAGAGTAGCTCCCAAACTTGAAGAAATATAAAAATACAATTAACTACTTACCACATCAATCTGACCCAGGGTCCATATCTATTTATATTTAGCACAGGACCCTGTATAAACCTCCAAGTCCGTGTCGGTCTGTGTTCACAGTCCGTGGTCACAGCAGGGAACATTCTAGGCGGCTGTTATTTCAGGACCAGTTTTCCTCGAGTGGCAGAGTAGGGTGACCCAGCCTCCCTTTGGAGAGAGGGGCAGTCCTTATAACCTTGGCCTTTAAACCCAGTCAGATCTCAACTATAGGTTTTCTACACATATGAAAAATTGACAATTAATGAATCAGTTGACTATATGGAATTTGTGATAAAGAACATTGCATGCTTTATCATTGTAAAGTATGTACGAACCCTCCCTACCAGTAAGATTTATACTAAACTTAGAGCCAGTTGGTGGTGTACTGGTTGAGTGCATATGTTACCATGTACAAGGACTCTGGTTCAAGGCCTCAGTTCTCACCTGCAGGGGAAAACTTTATGGATAGTGAAGCCATACTGTAGGTGTCTCTCTATTCATCCTCCCTCCCTCCCTCCCTCCCTCCCTCCCTCCCTCCTCTATACCTATCAATTTCTCTCTGTGTAATAGATAAATGAATAAGTACATATTTTTAAAGAAGGTTTAGGGGGGCAGGTGGTAGAGTACCGGGTTAAGCGCATATGGTGTGAAGTGCAAGGACTGGTTTAAGTATCCTGGTTTGAGACCCTGGCTCCCCACCTGCGGGGGAAGGGAGGTTGCTTCATAAGCGGTGAAGCAGGTCTGCAGGTGTCTATCATTCTCTCCCCCCTCTCTGTCTTCCCCATCTCTCTCCATTTCTCTCTGTCCTATCTAACAACAACAGCAGCAGCAATAACAATAACAACAACAAGGGCAACAAAAATGGGAAAGATGGTCTCCAGGAGCAGTGGATTTGTAGTGCAGGCACTGAGCTCCAACGATAACCCTGGCGGCAAAATAAATAAATAAATAAGAAGGTTTATACTAAACTTACATATGTATAGATGTACTAACATATTTTTCCCAAAGAGCTGATTGTGAAGTATTTGTCAACACACAGATGTCATGCCTCTGCAGTTAGAAGTACTGTAGCAATTAAGGCTCCTTGTATAGTATAGTGTGTAACAGATGTTAAGGTTCTTTGCTTAATCTTCAGAGCACAAAATAGTTGTTTAACTTTTCTGCCTAAAAGATATTGTTACTGTGTCATCTCACTTTTTAAGCTTTCACTTCTCAGCATTCTTCTGACAGATTGTGGGTGTGGGAACACTTCACAGTCCCTAGATGGAGGGTGGGGAGGGTGAGAGGGATCCTTCTCTCCTTAGCATGACCTACCTGAAACTGAGAAGTCACAGCTGACAATAGCTGAAGTAAAATGCTACTCCTCAGGCTGTTGATGTTCTGTTCATTGCCCAACACCCAGAACTCAGGAATCATGAATAATAAACAGTGGTATTTTCAATGGAAATTTACTCCTTCCCAGACCTTGGTAATTCTCTGTCCAAAAATGTTAGTAATGACCATTCAGTTAGAGTTCACTATGGCTCAATTCCTGTATTTTGCACTTCCTTCTTTTCCCAGTCTCCTGACTAACCACCACAGACAGGTATGTCTCATGATTTTAGTTTTAGAAATGGGGCTATTTTGAGATTTCGAAAGGATAATTTGCCAGAAGTTTCAGGTAGCTAGATAGCATTTGAGCCCAATTTCTGTAGGTTATATTTTGACTTATCGGCAAGTATGTGATGTTTCTCTGATGCCTCTTGGAGTAATCTCCCTGGGCCCTGCTTTTCTTTATCAGAATTTAGTTAGTGTTCCTTGAAATTTAAGGTCTGAGGACATGATTAAAAGTTGAAAGTATCGCCATATAGCTCGGGTTAGAACACTGGTCTTGTAAAAGTTGAAAGTATCAGGGGAGCACCCCAAGGGAAGGGCTAATAGCCCCATCGTAGAACTGGACACTGTAGGCATTTAGTACATTTCTGCTAGATAAATGAGATTACCTATTCAATCACCTGCCCTTCACTCCATGAAAAATTGAGAAATAAAGAATTCAGTGTGGAAGAATGTGGGTGGTTATGATAATAATGTTGTGTAAATCCAGTGGGTTGAAAAAATTCAGAGGAGACTGAAGATGCACCTGTGCTATGAACAAGGTGCTGGCTAAGAACTTAGCTGAACGGGGGTTGGTCTGTAGCACAGTGAGTTAAGTGCACATGCCACGAAACTGGAGGACCAGGTTAAGAATTCTGGTTCGAGCCCCCGGCTCCCCACCTGCAGTGGGGTCGCTTCACAAGCGGTCTGCAAGTGTCTGTCTTTCCCCATCTCTATCTTCCCCTCCTTTCTCCATTTCTTTCTGTCCTATCTGGCAACAACAATGATAAAAGCAACCAGGGCAACAAAAAGGGAAAATAAATAAATAAATAAATAAATAGACAAATAAATAAAAAAAAAGAACTTAGCTGAAGCATTTTACTTCTGTGAACTGTGGTTTCTGGAGATGGAAAGTTAGAATGCTAAAGTTCTTCCTCCCTCCCTTCCTGCCTGTGATCTAGTCAGCTTTATTAAGTAATACATGAATCAGGCAACATCTCATTTACCAAGTAGAAAGATTCTGCCATTCTCTTTTAGGTTTGTGAGTCACACTGGATAGCCTATTGTATTATAATTTATGTACAATTTATATTGTATTAGAGAATATGTCATATCCCACATATATGAGAACTTCCTACTTAAAGATTTGGAATCTGATTATTTCCCAATCAGGCAATGTTGTTCAAATCTCATTTTAAAGATATTAGGAGTATAATGACTTGATTCACTGGGTCTCTCTTTGAAAAGCTCATCATTCAGTTTGTTAAATAGATGACATGTTAATATAAATCAGTAAAATTTTCTTTTTAAGATACTCTAACATGTCAAAATACATACATCAAAATGAATGTGAGAGAATGCCAATGAAGGTGTTTTAGGAGGTAATTCCCATGAGGTTGCCTTTGTATAAGTTATTTTTGGATCTTGTTTGGATTTTTTTTTCTCCTTTTTTCTTTATTTTTCTACCTCTCTTCTTCCCTCTTTTCCCTCTCCTTCCTTCCTCTATCCTGCCCTGCCATTCCCTCCCCGCCCCTCCCCTCCACTCTTCTCCCCTCCCACCATCTTGCTACTCTCTGGTTTTGTTTCACAGATTATATTTTTGTTTTCTTTCAAAAGATTTGAAAGACACACATCCAATTTTATCCTATCATTGCTAATTTTGTAGCTTTAAAAATAGAATTGATTTCATTTGTTCAACTTAGATTAGCTCTGATAGTTACTCTAAAGGGGACATTGGAAAGAAATCATGGGCCGTGGTGCAGACAGACTCCTGAAGGGAAAAACTCAGGTGATTTCAATGTCATTTTTATATAAAGTATCACTTTTACATTATGCTCAATTTAGTGACATTTCTGACTTCCAATAAAGTTAAAAATTAACTTTATTTTCAATTAAAAATTGTTAGCTACAGAGCTCTCTTTCTCTACCATGCACCTGCCTTCTTTGTCATCTTTCTATGTCTTTAATGTAAGGGCAGAAGAGTAAACAGGCAGGTGAGGACTGCATGGCCTGGTAGAAATGGATTTAACTGTTGAATCCTGAATGCAACAATTTCTCCTGGGCCTCAGTGTTCACATCTGAATGTTTATGCAATCACTGTAACTATTTCTCTACCATTTCAGGCTTTAGAATATAACAGAATATATCAGAATATATCAGAATATAACAGAATATATCAAGCAACTGCTTGTCTAGTTTTAGTACCAGACCAGTATAGAATGAGAAGACTCAGACCAATCTACGTTTAAAAAGGAAGGAAGAGAAACTATTTTTTTAAATTTATTTTTTATTTAAGAAAGGATAAATTAACAAATCCATAGGGTAGAAGGGGTACAACGCCACACAATTCCCACCACCCACTCTCCATATCCCACCCCCTCCCCTGATAGCTTTCCCATTCTCTGTCCCTCTGGGAGCATGGACCCAGGGTCATTGTGGGTTGCAGAAGGTGGAAGGTCTGGCTTCTGTAATTGCTTCCCCGCTGAACATGGACGTTGACTGGTCGGTCCATACTCCCAGTCTGCCTCTCTCTTTCCCTAGTAGGGTGGGTCTCTGGGGAAGCGGAGCTCCAGGGCACATTGGTGGGGTCTTCAGTCCAGGGAAGCCTGGCCGGCATCCTGATAGCATCTGGAACCTGGTGACTGAAAAGAGAGTTAACATACAAAGCCAAACAAATTGTTGAGCAATCATGGACCCAAAGCTTGGACTAGTGGAGAGGAAGTGTTAGGGGGGTACTCACTGCAAACTCTAGTGTACTTCTGCTTTCAGTTATATATTTTGCATTAGTTTATGGATACGTGTGAACATATGCTCTCTCTCACAGAAACTGGTGTATATCTAGGTTTTGGGTCTTTGTTAGAAAGTGAACCACCTGGGATGTAATTAGAGAATACTATATAAGGAAAGGTCTCAAGTGTAAGTAGGGCACCAAAGTAAAAACCCTATGATGAGGGGTAGACATGCAGCTTCCTGGGACAGTGGGGGCTGGGAGTGGGTGGGAGGGATGGGTCACTGTCTTTTGGTGGTGGGAATGGTGTTTATGTACACTCCTAGTAAAGTGTAGTCATATAAATCACTAGATAATTAATATGAGAGGGGGAAAATTAATTGTATGTCTCGAAGTTTTTAAAGAGAAACTATTTTAAGCTGGCAAAAGATTTTGTGACTTGACCCATGTGGTTGTATTGTTTATGCACACACATTTAATAATTCACTGAGCTGTGTCTTATTATTTTTTTTTAAAGATAAAAACAGAGAAGCAGAGAAAGAGTGAAAGAGATCACAGTACCCAACCTTTTTTCAATGTTCTGGGGGCTGGGCTTGAACCTGGGTCACACACATGGCAATGACCTGTGCCATTAGGATGGGAGCACTTTTATACCTTTACTTGTATACCTAATACTTCAATAAACAGAAAAATGAAAGACAAGGAAAGGAAAGGAGAAAATAAAGAAAAAATGAAAAAATACTGGCAAGATGTTTAAAAGGCTGTGGTTATGGGACACGGTGGCATGCAGGAGAATCTGTAGGAAATAGAATGTGAGTCCTAAAAACATCAAATTTTAATCTTTGTCTTTTATGCATATTAGCTGACCTTTCAAGACTCAGTGTCCTTAGTGAAAAACATTTGTGGTGTCTGTTTGATGAGACAATTCAGTGTTGAATGAATTCTGAGGCGTATCAAAGACCTTGCACTAGGTAATCAATATGAAATTTTTATTAAGACAACTACAAATGACAACTTCAAACAACTCAAAGACTTTGTTTTATGTCATGCTTTTGAAATGATCCAAAATAAGCAAAATCTAGAAAACACAATGTTATAGTGACTATGAAGAAAAAGCTTGACTCATGTCTTTCTAATGGCATTGCCAGTTGGTCATGGCACTTATGGAGAACCACCTGCTAATATGTAATAAAAGTAGAACAACCAAGTGTGATCTTTGAACTACTAAATCCCAATTTTCAGACAAAGGGAAATAGCTTAACTGTGCCCCTCCCCCACCCCCACTGATTTATTTGAAAGATGCCTGTGTTATAATGTATAGAAACAACTAGCTGAAAGATGACCAACTATTTTAGCAACACAGTGGACCATTACTCCACTTACTGAATGATCACACTTATAGGTAGGACTTGAATGAGGACAGGGAGGGGAAACATAAAACAAAACTTTGGACAGGACAAAGGACTCTGGGGAAATAAGGGGAGGGAAAATATGAAGAGAATCTTGGGGGCTGGTTGCATGATGATTTATGGGTGAGAATGTGCTACAGAGAACTTTTACAGGGAGATAAGAAATTGTACCCCTGTGTCAACAACTGCACTGGAAGCCACTCCCACCCCCCAATATATATGTATATATGTACACAAGATAGGCACTAAAGAGATATATGGAGAATTTGAGGAAAAAATTAGATAATGTTGAGCATGTAGTTAGCACATTCACATAAAACTTGTGTTGGTACAATTATATATATTGGAAATGAATTTTGTAAATCTCTTTTTTATGTAGGAAAAGTGATACAAAATTTTGTTTTATTAGCAAATACTGATTGCTGAAGAGTCAATAAAAATAAAATGAAAACAAATAATGTGTTCCAAGATAGAATAGTGTTACATCTATGTAAAAAGTTTATAGCAAGTAGTAAACATATACAGCTGATAGATACATAGACTTATAGAAAATGGGTATTATAATCCTCATATATATATATATATATATATTTCTTTTTTTTAAAAGAATTTGCCTAACCCATACTTTGTGAAAATAGTTACCACAAGTGAGAAATGCTTTTCCCAGAAGTAATTTCCAAGACAGCCTAAAACCCGAAAATACAGAGATGAAAATTCATGAGAGAAGTTGCTCTTAGAGACTTCAAATTCCCTGTCATCTGTGTTTTTTTTTTTTAGCTGTTTTTCCTTCTTTCTTTCTTTCTTTTCTCTCCCCCCCCCCCCGCTTTTGTGATAAAGAAGAAAGTTTTATAAATGCTGAAATGGGTTACAATTGCCTTACTTAGTGCTGGATTTTTTTTATGTCTCCCTAAAGGATCTCCAAACCTTACATTGAAAAGGAGAAAATGATGTGTTTTTAGTATAAGGAGAGAATAGCCCTTGTAGACAACCAACCACAGTGGAGACAAATGGAGTCTGGTACCCGTAGCCACCCTGGATTGCCTCTGATGTCTGGAACTAGATTGAGAAAATGGAATGCGCTGCAGAGAGCAGGTGGGTGGGTAGGTGGGGGCACCTCTCTATCATCTAAAAGCCTAGGTCAAATTTATAGTATTTGGAAGTGAGAAGGATTCCTAGAGCACACAGGAGAACACGATGACCCTGTTTGAGGAACCCTCCGCCTTTCCTTAGGCCTGCCTTTTCTCTTAGGAACAGAATGCCTTTGGTGAATAGTGAAGGAATTTGCTACATGTAAAGCAGGTCCAGGTGTTTCAAGAGATGCAGAAAGCTTTGAATCCTGACTGTATTTGGTTTCAGGATGCAAGGAATGGTCTCCCAAAAGAGTGTTGACAGAATCACAGGAGCTCGAAGAAGTCTCGAAAATCTATTAATCCAAACCCTTACTTTTACTAATCAGGAGACACATCTAAGGGAGAGAAAGGGCTTGCTCCAGATCTGAATCATGAGTGAGGATGTTGGCTAACCTAAATATGTTCATTTCCAGCCATTGTTTTTTCTGTTCCACCTTGCTGCATGTTTCCTACCTCCCACCATCACTTCCTCATTGAACTTTTCTGAATCTACCATGCCAAACACTAACCTTCAGGTTTAGAAATGTAGCTGTGTAATGGACGGTTTCTTTAAGTCATTAGAGCTGTGAATCAGCAAATTATGATGCACAACATACTTCCAGGAATCTACTTGTTTTGAAAACGGTGGCGACTTGGGGGAGTTTCAAGGGCACAACTCTTGAATCAGACCACCTGGGTTCATATCCAAGCCCCATCACTGGGATGGTAGATGAGCAAGTAATGCACCCTCTGAACCCCACTCTTCTCAGCTGTGGAATGGAGACACATTGTAATACCTATAATCACTTACTTGATTAAGAAAGAATACAATAGGATATAATTCATTAGATTTGTGTATGGTGTATAGTAAGTATTGAATAAGTGCTATCTATTGCTATTTCTTTTTTTTGTTTGTTTTGTTTTGTTTTTTCCTCCTCCAGGGTTATTCCTGGGCTCGGTGCCTGCACCATGAATCCACCGCTCCTGGAGGCCATTTTTCCCCCCTTTTGTTGCCCTTGTTGTAGCTTCGTTGTGGTTATTATTATTTCCCTTGTTGATGCAATTCGTTGTTGGATAGGACAGAGAGAAATGGAGAGAGGAGGGGAAGACAGAGAAGGGGAGAGAAAGATAGACACCTGCAGACCTGCTTCACCGCCTGTGAAGCGACTCCCCTGCAGGTGGGGAGCCGGGGGCTCAAACCGGGATCCTTATGCAGGTTCCTGCGCTTTGCGCCACATGCGCTTAACCCACTGCGCCACCGCCTGACCCCCATCTATTGCTATTTCTGTCGTCAAGTACCTATGATTTTATTCACAAGTGAGATTAAATACATTGCATACTAATAGTAATTATTCACATGCTCTCAGACATTCCAGGCATGACTTTAAGTCCGAATCACACAAGCTATAGAATTTGATGACTAAACAAAATGCTAATCAAATGCATTTAACAATGTTTGGGGTTTCAATACAGAGACAGTCTCAGCTCCCATATAGTATGCTGGGGCCTGTCATACTACATGGCAAAGCAGGCACCCTATCTGGTGAGCTACTTCTCTAATCTGAGTTCTTATTTATTTATTTTTATTCATTTACATTATTCTTGCGGTTGTTATTCTTGTTTTTGTTATATATTACCAGAGCACTACTCAACTCTGGCTTGTGGTAGTATGGGGGATTGAAGCTGGGACCCCTGAGCCTCAGGTATGAGAGTCTATTTGTATACTCATTATGCTATTGATCCCTCCACTCACATGGCCCTAGCTCACCTATTTTTAAAATGATACCTACTAGCACTGTTTACTTGTATGTTAAGGCTAAAATCCTATCCTGACTCCTTGACTCATAGTATTAACAAAGCCTCTTTCCATTGACATAACTCAACAGATTGCTTGAATACATTCAATTACATAAACATTTATAGATAGCTTTTATTTTTGTGGCATAATATTTTCTCTGTTACTGCTACAACCCTTTAAAAAATGTGGGCATTATTTCTCAGTTCCTCTGCAGCTGGAGCATAATATGAAATACACCAAAAATATTGATGCAGCAAAAGTATTAAATTATTTCCAAGATAATTGAGAGATCATTTGTGAGATAAGTTCATCTTTGTTATGATATATATTTTTTAAATCAACATCATAGTATCTTTCAAACATTGATATTCCAGCACTTGGAAAGGAAAATAGAAAAATTATAATTCAAAACACTCACTCAGTTTGATGAAAGATTTATTTCATCAGCTATCACTGTGTCACCAGCCCTACAGATAGTATAGATCAAGCTTCACGGACAGAAGTATAGAGTCTTGGCAGTACAGAAGCTAGAATTTAGCCAGAGGGCGTGATAAAGAAGCCAGGGAAAACAAATTTTGCCCATTTGGCATCTCAAACTTGTGTTTGGGGCAATTTTCCTGAGTGCTTCCTGGACCTGAGAAGCCTGTAATGGAGATGCCATGGATACCATAAGGATTCTAGTTGCAGGTAGATTTTTTTTTTTTTTAATGTAAAGTAATAAAAATGACCTTCCTGTATTGGAAGGTCATTTGGAGATTATCTGGTTCAAACTCATTTTGCAGGTGACTTGCCCAGGTTCATACCTAATTTCATGGCAGAACTGGGACTCATGGCCAAACTGGGACTAGACGTGGCACATCTAGGTACCCTCATCTTGTGGCTGCTTCTGCAGTGCTGGGGCTGGTGTCTTAAGTGGTTGGAGTGTGTGACTGGCTCTCCATCAGCTGGTAGTGTTCAGGATTTGCAGTAATCAAGATTCCCATTTGATTCCTGACTCCACATGTACCAGACCAGTGCTCTGGTACAAAAATAAGTAAAACATTGTTTTTCTGTTTATTTATTTATTTAGATAGGACAAAGAGAAATTGAGTGGGGGGGAAGGAGAGAGACAGACATGTAGCACAGTTTCACACTGGTGAGGCTCCCCCCCCACCTGCAGATAGGAATTAAGTAAATTTAAAAAAATAAATTTTTAAGAAAGTGAAAACCCAGGTCGTTTTTTCTGTTCCAGAATTAAGTGTATGTAACGGATCTCCTGCAACATTGTTGGTGTATGATACTGGTATCTAATACCTGCTGTTCAACTGTAGAATCTAACAGGGCAGGGCTGGACAAGTGGCATTTACTAGGAGAGAGTGTTTGATAAAGGCAACATTGCCGATCATGTGACTATGGTCCTGCAGACCTTGCGATGGAAAATGACTCCATTTTATGGATGTACGTCAACCATTTGTCTGTATCTTAAATGATTTCGGAGAAATTCTGTCTTATTGGCCTTACAGCTGATGATAGACAGAACAATTTAGGTTTTCATTGCTTGTAAAGCTTCCCCCTCTGCAGGTGGGGATGGGCAGCTCGAACCTGTGTCCTTCCACACTGTAACATGTGCGGCTTTACTAGATGTGACACCTCCTGGTTCCCCAGGGGAGATTTCTTTTCTTTCTTTCTTTTTTTAAAAAAAATATTTATTAATTTATTCATTCCCTTTTGTTGTCCTTGTTGTTTTATTGTTGTGGTTATTATTGTTGTTGTTATTGATGCCGTTGTTTGTGGATAGGACAGAGAAAAATGGAGAGAGGAGAAGACAGAGAGGGGGGAGAGAAGATAGACACCTGCAGACCTGCGTCACCGCTTGTGAAGCGACTCCAGGGGAGATTTCTTTACTTGTTGAGCTGCATTTTCCCCACTTGTAAAATGTGACACACACACACACACACACACACACCCCTTACACTTTCATTTTTTGTAATGAGAGAGTGAAGAGATCACTCATCATGTAGTGCCAGGGATAAAATCCATGGCCTCAAATGTACAAAATGTGTTCTACCCCTTACACCAGCTTCCTGACTTCCAAAATGGGGTTATTTGTGCACATAATTCATCGCATTGTTGTGGAGATGGCGTGAGTCTAGGTGGCGGTAACTAGCACAGTGTGTTATCTTTGTAGCTCAATGGTCCTTTCCCCTAATAGGGCATGCATCTAACTGAACAGGGGTACTTAGCGTGCGGTACTAGTACTTGTGGTTCACCTGCAATGATTTTTCATTCACTTTCTGCCTTCCTCTCACTCTCAAAGGGAGTCTTGCCAGTGGTTCTCCCTTCCTGTCTCCTCTTTTCTGTCACTAGCTACAGATGACCCCTCCTCATGGTAAATAAACATAATGTAAGGAACTGTTAAGGAGGGACAGTGTTCATCCCCGAGCCAAGGGTGGAGTTTTAATGAGCAATTTCACTAGGAAGAAAGTCAGAACTGAGTACTCCTGTTGCTCTTTTCCTGCCATTTGACATTGCTGGGATCAGGCACTTAGAAGCTGGATGAAATGTGGACTGTTGTGTGCAGATGAAGAAACAGAACATTTGTCTCCAAATTGCTGGAGTGGGAAGTACAAATGAGATTACTAGTAATCCCTTGGAAGTATGAACTGACAGTCTATTTAGTTTCATTATTAAAACAAGTGTGGTTTTGATTGAGGTGGATTTTTTTCTTTTTTTAGGAGATGACAAAGTGTTCATTAAGGATATCAATAAGGACCTTGTCTGTGATTTAGCTTCCAAAGCTGCCCTCCCCCCATGCTAAAAGACAGAAGAGAAGATTGAAGTGTCTGTGAGTGAGAATGTGAGATTGGAAGCCAAATTATAAACTCATTCCAACTCTTGGCCCACAGGCCTCTGAATAACATTATTAGTTGTCAAGGATGGAAAACAACTCAGATGCGGGGCCAAGTGATCATTCCACTTTGGCATTGCTGCCTTTCTGCCAAGTGCAATTCCATTTAGACGTAGATTAATTAGCCGGGCAAAGACGGAAGTGGGTGGTTGAGAGCAAAGTGGAGAGGCCATGCAGCAGCCCGGATGCACTGAGGAGGGCAGGCTATGGGCCTCAGAGGCCCAGGCAGCTGGCCTGCTTCCAGATAAAACCCACAATGACTTGGAAAGAGTGTGTGGACACCTAAAGTCACAAAGCTGAAGTAATGCCTCTCATGCCTTTAATGTTGTTAATGTTAGTGCCTCAGAGAGACTATTCACATATAGATAAAGAAAGAAGGAAACCTTGACAGCTAGCTTCCTTCTGGTGCTGAGAAGGGTCCAGGCTTTGGAGACTGGGGCCTGTGGTCTCAGATCTGAGTGGAAAGGCCTTGTGTTCAAGACCCTTTTCTTGCTTTCATGTGAAAGGGAAACCACAGTAATTTTTGACATGTGTGATACAGACATGGCAAATCTTGGGAAAGATGACTCAGTCCTCAGTGAACTGAAAGCATTTTTACATTTGTTCAACAGGATTCTAAACTGTTTTCTTTGCTTTTCCTTCCAGAATGGTCTACCTTGTACCTCTTTTCACTCATCAGTTTGAGTCTTCCTTGACACATATTCCACTGTAATTTACTCATGTCACAGGTAGTTGCTGCGTCCTGCTGGGGTCATTCAACCTGGAGGCAATGCAAGCAAGCCAGAGGCAGACAGGACCAGGGCCTCGAACCAGCATTCTGGTCCCGGTCCTTGCACTTCACACTGTGTGCACTTAACCTGGTGTACTACCACTGACCCCCCAGCTTTATAGTCTTTGCAGCCTCTGGATCTTTTTCTTCCCTTGGGGAAACATTGTCTGTAGATTTTCTTTCTTTTTTTATTTTATTTTTTTTTGTTTTTTAATTTATTTTCCCTTTTGTTGTCCTTGTTGTTTTATTATTGTAGTTATTTTTGTTGTTGTTATTGCTGTTGCCGTTGTTGGATAGGACAGAGAGAAATGGAGAGAGGAGGGGAAGACAGAGAGGGGGAGAGAAAGATAGACGCCTGCAGACCTGCTGCACTGCCTGTGAAATGACACCTCTGCAGGTGGGGAACTGGGGGCTCGAACAGGGATCCTTACGCCAGTCCTTGTGCTTTACACCACGTGTGCTTAACTCGCTGCGCTACCGCCTGACTCCCTGTCTATAGATTTTCTGTCTTTTAGCATCTCATCCCACACAGCCATTAAAAATCAAAGTGATCAAAGTGGTGTTCCAGTCTGGCAGGCTAGTGACTTCAGTGCTAGGATAGCTAAAGAACGAATTATGAAGCTGTGTGTGTGTGTGTGTGTGTGTGTGTGTGTGTGTGTGTGTGTATGTGTGTGTGAGTTTGTGTATGTGTGAGTGTGTGTGTGTGTGTGTATATGTGAGTGTGTGTGTGTGTGTTTTCCAGTTTTGCTTTTTTGTTCCATTGTGTTTTTCAAGTGACAGTGACTCTAGTTGACTTTAAGCTTGGGTTGCTTTCCTCTTCCTCTCCCTCCTCCTCCTCATTATTTTTGGATATATATTTTACAAGGGGGGATTACTGTCTTAATTTTGGAGGCAATACATTAGGTGAATTGTATTTTATATCTTAAGTGATTTAAAAGTTTACTATTTTTTAATACCACCTAAATTAAAAAAATGGAAACTCACAGGAGCTTTCTTCTATTTATAATATCATTTTTTTTTTTTGTATTTTAGATTCCTTTTCATTTCAAGAATAGAAGTCACAGTAATTTTTACGCAGTGGAGGGATGATGTTACTTCCTAACTGTATCTTATAAATTTCAGGTAAGTGATTCAAAAATTAGCTAATCACAAATTACTTAAGAATTGAACTTTTGTCTGGTCTGAATTATAATCAGTATCCTGGCTAGATCCAAAGTATATTACATTTTATTTTGCTTTTGATAGTTTAACAAATAGCAAATTGCTATCTCAAGTAGTAACACTTCTTTCAAAGTAATTCAATTACATGGCTTCTTTGATATCTTTATTCTCTTTGTAAAGACTAGCCTGTATTTAGCTTCACCAACTTCTTCAGCATTTTGCTTCCTCTTATAGTAGTGGCAAGTGACTTAAAAACCAGTAATGTTATCAGAAAAATTAAATAATTCTTTTCAAAATGTTCACTTGAATAGAGATACTTCTTCTTTTGGAAGCTGTGATACACTACTATATCTACTCAGTACTCAGCCTATAATTAGATGGGCATCATAATTTTGATCATGTCACAAAATAATTTATGAAAGTTTAATAAAAATGACTTAAGAAATTGAAATAAAGTTTTTCTTTTCTAAATTGTGACATCTGAGGGGCATTTTTCTAGAACTCTGAGAATAGCATCTCAGTGGATGCTAAGATTGGTTTTTACTCTGGGGACAAATGTAAATCTTTGGAATGTTGTTTTAGTTCTGCCCTTGTAACCAGTAATTTGGACTTTCTCTGCAATGTTATATTTTATTGTGTCAAGCAAACTAATCTTTAAAAATAAACAAGACAAACAAACAAAAAAAACAAGGCCTTAGGGACATCTTTAATGTTGAAATGCCACAGTATGAAATGGGAAGTTGTTCCCTATCTTCTCAGAGCCAGCCTTTAAAGTTTTTTTTTCCCCTAGGAGTGATTTAATAGACATATAAGTGAAAATAAGTAATCTGTGTTCAGTACATATCTTCTACAAGCCTTTTCACACTTTCCTGTTCATTTATATAGTTCTATAAGAGGTTTTGATCATTAGTGTGTGTGTGTGTGTGTGTGTGTGTGTGTGTGTGTGTGTGTGTGTGTGAGGGGGGGGGATTGATTTCTTTGCTCCTGGGATGTCATTTTAATTCTTCATATTTCAAGTAGAACTATGATATTCCAACATCCATAGAACATCTCCTAGTGTTAGGGTGCTAGGATTTGAACTTTAGCTCATGGGTCAGATACTTTCAAGCCCTTTGCACTTTTTCATTTTTACCTTTATTACATCTTAATGACATTGTAACATGTGTAATCAACCAGGTGCACCACCACCTGGCCCACCACTAGGATGCTTTTTTCAGCTGCCCCCCTAAACTGGTATTTCCCCTTCAGCAACAATCTCTCCATTCCCAGCATCTACCCTTCCCCTTCCCCTTTCCCATTCCCTTCCCTTACCCCTTCCCCTTTCCCCTTTCCCCTTTCCCCTTTCCCCCTTACCCTTCCCCTTTCCCCCTCCCCCTCCTCCTCCCCCCCCTCCTCCCTTCCCCTCCCCTCCCCTTCCCTTCCCTCCCCTTCCCTTCCCTTCCCTTCCCTTCTTGCCACATCAGGGTTATTGCTGGGGCTTGGTGCTAGCACTATGAATCCAATGTGCCTGGTGGCCATTTTTTTCCTATTTTTATTTGTAGGAGACAGAAATTGAGAGGAGAGGAATATATATATGGAGAGAGAGAAAGAGAGAAGAGAGAGAGAGACACCTGCAGACCTGCTTCACTGCTCAGTGTCCTCCCTATAGGTGGGGAGTGGGGACTTGAACCCTGGCCCTCAGGCATGAGAAAGTGTGCTCAACTGGGTGTGCCCCTCACTGTCCCTATAGTAATCTCTTTCACAGAGCAATTTGCGCCCTCTCCTCTCCTCTCCTCTCCTCTCCTCTCCTCTCCTCTCCTCTCCTCTCCTCTCCTCTCCTCTCCTCTCCTCTCCTCTCCCCTCCCCTCCCCTCCCCTCCCCTCCCCTCCCCTCCCCTCCCCTCCCCTCCTCTCTCCCCTCCCCCCCCTCCCCTCCCCTCCTCTCCTCTCCTCTCTCCTCTCTCCTCTCTCCTCCCCTCCCTCCCCCCTCCCCTCCCTCCCCCCTCCCCTCCCTCCCCCCTCCCCTCCCCTCCCCTCCCCTCCTCTCCTCCCCTCCCCTCCCCTCCCCTCCCCCTCCCCTCCCCTTCCCCTCCCCTCCCCCTCCCCTCCCCTCCCCTTTCTTTTTTCCTTTCCTTTTCTTTTTTCTTTTTGCCTCCAGGCTTGGGGCTCAGTGCCTACACTAAGAATCCACTGCTTTTGGAGGCCATTTTCCCCATTTTTGTTGCCCTTGTTGTTATTGCTGTTGTTGTTGGGTAGGACAGAGAGAAATTGAGACAGGAAGGGAAGACAGAGAGGGGGAGAGAAAGATAGACACCTGCAGACCTGCTTCATCACTTGTGAAGTGACCCTCCTACAGATGGGGAGTCAGGGTCTCAAACCGGGATCCTTAGGCCAGTCCTTGTGCTTCATGCCATGTGCACTTAACCTGCTGCTCTACCTCCTGGACCCCTCCTTTCTTTTCTTTAATTTTATTTTATAGGACAGAGAAAGACTGGGAGGGGTGGAGAAGATAGGGAAAGAGAAAAAGAGACACTTGCGACACTGCTTCACTGCTTATGAAGTTTCCTGCCTGCGGGTGGGAACTGGGCTTGAACCCAGTCCTTACTCATGGAAGCATGTGGATTCAATCAGGCGTGCCCCTGATCTGCCCTATAGTAATCTCTTTCACAGAGCAACTTGCACCTGTGTGACTCTGAAGAAAGGAATGAATTGGCAACTGAGTGATAGAAATATGAACAGAGAAAGGTTTCCAACCTAAAGGTGCCTCCTCCTCTTTCCTGGGCCCCTTCTACAGGCAGCTCTGCTGACATAGGTCACTGCACTGTCATCAGTGTTGGCCCAGTGGTTTTCTAGACTCCTTCCTGAGCAGAACTCATATCTTTCTTATCTCATTTTGGAGGGCTAGCTAGTTCCTCTTGCAGTGTCTGGGGAGCAGGAAGTTTGTAGACAAGTAACCTTGTGAGTCTTCTGCAGTCCTGTGAGCCTGTGAAACATAGCTGCCAAAAGAACATGGAGTGGGTAGTTGGTTCAGTGTTTCCTAGAATGAAGTAGGAACTATGAATAAACAGTAATATGTAACTATAATTTTGTGACTTGACAAGCTGCTCATATTTAAAAAAAAATCAGAGCATTACATACACAGAGCAGTTTGTATTCTAGAAATTAGCCTCCTTTTGGACATTCTTGGGACCTTTAAAATATTCTCATTATAGGAGTGAGATATGGGGCGTGAAGTCTGGAAACTTTTCCTAGGTGTCAACTTGCCTTGCTTTAGTTTTAATTTATACTCCTGAGCCCCCAGATTGTTTTTAACAGATGAGGCTACTGCAGGCAGAGCACCAGGAGGGACAGCCAGCGAGGCGTGCTTTCTAGTGGGCCGTGTTTCTTCCAGTTGATTGACACTTCATTAGGCCTGATTTTTCAGTCTTTTCTGTTATGCTTGGAGATTTGGCTTACTGAGATTCCTTTTCCAATGAGCTTATTATTTTCCTCCAAGCCCGTGATTCAGCTTCTTGCCTCTATGCCCTGTTCTTCTCTCTCCTTTGTACTGTGCTCTCCTAACTCTCTGCTCTGAAATGTCTTTGCTGATCCTCTAGGATGGACCTGGACCACTAAAGCTTCTTCTCCATCACCTTATTTTCCCCGTTGTCTCAGTCGTTTTCCCGCTAGATACTTGTCCTTTAGGCATCATTGCCTAAAAGGAGTCACCATGTTTGCATTTTCAGCATCTAGCATGCTTGTTTATATTCATGATCACAAATAAATGTCTCAGAATTTCTGGCATCTGGAAACCCTCATTAGAATTTGACATTATCGGTATATTGATTTGCTGAGTGCTTGACAATGTACCTATATTTCTGTTTTGTACCGCCCGACTCCCTGCTGCTTTTTGTTTTTTTAACATTTGTATTTTCTGTGCTACCATCGAGATTGGGAATTTAAAGTAGTGTAGTCTAACTCCAACACCAGTGTCTGCCTAGTTAAGTAAGTTATTTATAAAAAGGACATCAAAGGCGGTAGGGCGGTAGCGCAGCGGGTTAAGTGCATGGCACAAAGCCCAAGGACTGGCGTAAGGATCCCGGTTGGAGCCCCAGGCTCCCCACCGGCAGCGGAGTCCCTTCACAGGCGGCAAAGCAGGTCTGTAGGTGTCTATCTTTCTCTCCCCCTGTCTTCCCCATCTCTCTCCGTTTCTCCCTGTCCTATCCAACAATGAACGGCATCAACAACAACAATAATAACCACAGCAAGGCTACAACAACAAGGGCAACAAATGGCCTCCAGGAGCAGTGGATTCATGGTACAGGCACTGAGCCCCAGCAATAACCCTGGAGGCAAAAAAAAAAAAAAAAAAAAAAGGACATCAAAGAATGTTTAAGAGAAGGGATCAACCTAAGTGCTAAGTGTCCACTCATGGATGAGCACATAAACAAAATGTGATATTTATATAAAATAGAGTAATAGTTCAGTCTTAAAAAGAGAGTTCTGACACATACTACAATATAGATCTGTCTTGAGGACTTAATGCTAAATGAATTAAGTCAGCTACAAGAAAAAATATTGTTTGTGACTATACTTATTTTTAAAATTATTATTATCTTTATTATTTATTGGATAGAGACAGCCAGAAATTGAGAGGGAAGGGGAAGATAGAGAGGGAGAGAGACAGAGACACCTGCAGACCTGCTTCGCCACTCATGAAGCTTTCCCCCTGCAGGTGGGGACCAGGGGCTTGAGCCTGGGTCCTTGTGCACTGTATCATGTGCTCAACCAGGTGCGCCACCACCTGGTCCTGACTATACCTATTTTTATGATCTATCTTAACCAGTCATATTCATAGAGACAGAAAATAGAAACAGTTCTGGAGATCACACTGTAACGGGCATGTATTTAACACTATTGAAATGTACACTAAAAATTATTAGGATGGAGGGAGGTGCTCGTGTAGCCTAGTGGTAGAGCACATGATTTGCATGCATTAGGCCCTGGGATCTATTCTTGTCACTCCCTGTTCCCAAATGGTTAAGATGAGAAATTTCATATTCTGTATATACTACCATATTTAAAAATAAGTAATCAGTGATCTTGTTTAAAAATAATTGTTCTTTTAAATGTCTTATTAGTGCTTTAATGTTGATTTACAAGATTGTAAGATAATAAGGGGTATTATTCTATACAGTTCCTGCCATCAGTTCCATGTCCCATCCCCCTCCAATACAAACTTCCCTATTGTTTATCCCTCTGAGAGTATGGGCCAAAATTCTTTATGGGGTGCAGAAGGTGGGAATTCTAACTTCTGTAGTTGCTTCTTCAGTGGATATGGGTGCTGGCAGATCGAGCCATACCCCCAGCCTGTTTCTTATTTATTTATTTATTTATTATTGGATAGAGAGAGAAATTCAGATGGGAGGAGAAGATAGAGAGGGAGAAAGATAGACACCAGTAGCCCTGCTTCACCAATTGTGAAGCTTTTCCCCTGCAGGTGGGGACTTGAACCCAGGTGCTTACCCACTGTAATGTTAGTGCTTAATGAGGTGCACCATTGCCTGGTCTCCAAACCCCAGCCTGTTTCTTTTTTAAAATTTTGTTTATTTTTTTATTTAAGAAAGGATTAATTAACAAAACCATAGGGTAGGAGGGGTACAACTCCACACAATTCCCACCACCCAATCTCCATATCCCACCCCCTCTCCTGATAGCTTTCTCATTCTCTATCCCTCTGGGAGCATGGACCCAGGGTCGTTATGGGTTGCAGAAGGTGGAAGGTCTGGCTTCTGTAATTGCTTCCCCGCTGAACATGGGCATTGACTGGTCGGTCCATACTCCCAGTCTGCCTCTCTCTTTCCCTAGTAGGGTGGGTCTCTGGGGAAGTGGAGCTCCAGGGCACATTGGTGGGGTCTTCAGTCCAGGGAAGCCCGGCCGGCATCCTGATGACATCTGGAACCTGGTGACTGAAAAGAGAGTTAACATACAAAGCCAAACAAATTGTTGAGCAATCATGGACCCAAAGCTTGGAATAGTGGAGAGGAAGTGTTAGGGGGGTACTCACTGCAAACTCTAGTGTACTTCTGCTTTCAGGTATATATTTTGCAGTAGTTTATGGATACGTGTGAACATATGCTCTCTCTCACAGAAACTGGTGTATATCTAGGTTTTGGGACTTTGTTAGAAAGTGAACCACCTGAGATGGAATTAGAGTATACTATGAAAGGAAAGGTCTCACCTGAGTAATGAAGCTGAAGGGTTGTCATTCCACACGTGTGTGATTGGCAGATGCAATATTATTTGATATGGATTGGGAGAGGCATACGGGAAAGTGGGCCCTATCCAAGGGTTCCAGGACTGGGGGAAGTAGGGGCTCTATAGTGGAGATGTGAGGTTCCTGCTGTCACCCTCAGGAATTTCCCAGAAGATGGCACACTGAGAAGCTGCTAGTGGCTTGAGCTCTGACCACATTGACTGGAAACGGTAGGATTTTCTGCCTTTAGTAGGCCAGTCAATAAGGGGTCCTAGCGGTGACACCAAGGAGGTGACTTCAAGAGCACACTCGGACTTCTCAGAACTCTGGAGCCTGTGAGGTCCTCATCAAGATGATAGTTGATGGCTTTAGGGTACCTGCAGCCTTCTTCAGGCAGAGCTGTCTCTCCTGTGCTGGGTCTGGGGTGTAGTTTCACATGCACCCAACTGCCAAAGTTTGGTGATGTTCTGTGTCCCCAGCCTGCTTCTATCTTTCCTTAGTGGGGTAGGGCTCTGGAGAGTTGATTTTCCAGGAAGTATCAGTGAGGTTGTCTGCCCATCATAATAGTATCATAATAGTATCATAATAGCATCTGATACTTGGTGGCTGAAATACAGTAAGCTGGAAAGCAGGACAAAATGTTAATAAACAGGAACCATAAAGTAGGAATAGAGCAGATGAAAGTAGGGACCTTATGGTAGAAGGAAGCGAGAAAATCTGTTTTAGGAATGTTCCTAGGAGTCTATGCCTTAGTAATCTTGCCTTGAGCTGGTAATTAACATGAGAGTAGAACAGATATACTGTCTGGGGAGATGGTTAAAAATAATTATTCTTTACAAGTTAGAAAAGGAAGTGGGGGCGATCGGTCAGTAGCACAGTGGGTTAAGCACAGGTGGCGGAAAATGCAAGAACGGTATCGCAGCTGGTTAAGCTTACTTTGTGCAAAACGTTAGGATCACGGTTGAGCCCGCCGCTCCCACCTTCAGGGGAGTCGCTTCACATGCAGTGAAGCAGGTCTGCACGTGTCAAAAAAAAAAAAACAATGAAAAGGAAGTGGGCAGATGGTGGTGCACCCGGCTAAGTGGACATATCACCAAGTGTCAGGACCTGGGTTCAAGTCCTTGCTTCCTACCTGTAGGGAGTCCGTTTCACAAGCAGTGAAGCAGGTCTGCAGGTGTCTATCCTTCTCTTTCCCTTTCTACCTTCTCACCTCTCTCAATTTCTCTCTGTCCTGTCAAATAAAAAATAGAAAAAAAAAAGAGGAATAAAATGTCCACCGGGAACAGTGGATTCATTATGCAGGCAGTGAGCCCCAGCAATAACCACTAGTAATTGGTGGTAATTAAAAAAAAAAAGTGAGGGAGTCGGGCTGTAGCACAGCGGGTTAAGCGCAGGTGGCGCAAAGCACAAGGACCGGCATAAGGATCCCAGTTCGAACCCGGCTCCCCATCTACAGGGGAGTCGCTTCACAGGCGGTGAAGCAGGTCTGCAGGTGTCTTTCTCTCCTCCTCTCTGTCTTCCCCTCCTCTCTCCATTTCTCTCTGTCCTATCCAACAACGACAACAACAATAATAACTACAACAATAAAACAACAAGGGCAACAAAAGGGAATAAATAAACAAAATAAATATTAAAAAAAAAGAAAAAAAGAAAGAAAATTAAAAGAAAAAGTGAAACAAGTTGATGTGGGACTTACCCTGTCTTAAAATTTATTTATTTTTATTTGCTAAAATTTAAAAATCACTTTTAAAATATTTTATGAAAAGAAAACTATATTTTTTGGAGAAGGTCTTTGGAATTTAATTTGATATTATTTCTTCTTATTTGTAGTTGCAGTTAAAATCTGATTCAGAATTACCCATTTATACACCTGTTTTCCTTCAGCAGAGATAATAAGATCTTATTGTTCATCCAGAAATACTTGCATGACATTTAAAAATGACTTTTATGATGAAGAATAGAAATAATGTGCTCTGTCACAGCACAGGGTGTGACAGTCCCTGGGGCCTGGTTTGATTGCTCACCGGGAGTCAGCTAATTCAGTCTTTACTTTTCCCTTTCATCACATCACACTAACGGACTTTTCATGTGGAAAATCATGACTCTCAAACTATGAATGACGCTCTGGTGCCTCAAGAGCACAAGTTCAAATTGTTCAGCAGACACTTAGAGAAGTTTTCTTCTTACTCAGAGGTTCTGACCCATTATGTAATATCTTTCCAGAAGAATTTTAAATGAAATCTCTATGTGAACATTTGAGGGAAACACCGGGATAAAAGAAGACATTATTACTTTCTGGATGCTACTTGCTAAGTTGTAATTTAGATTTTTAAAAATATTACACATTCAAGGCTACCAGAAAAAAAAAAACAACAACTATACTACTGGGAAACTAATTCAAGCCGATGCTTACACGTTTTCTAAGATTCTCTAAAAGTATATGACGATTAGAAATGCTACTTAATACTTACACTTGAGTTGCATATTTTCAGCACATCAAACATATACTGAGACTTATTACTATGTACTAATATTAAAATGTACTTTGTCGCTGCCACCGCCATTTCTTGAATTGTGATTCAGTTTCCCATTGGGCTGTTGTTACCATCTGTAGAGAAATAAGAGAATAACGAAGTGGTGTTTTCAGAGAGTTGATGTACATGATTTGGGAAATGGTACGGTGGATATGGCATTGAATTCTCAATCATGAGATC
The DNA here is from genome assembly GCF_950295315.1 of Erinaceus europaeus. Taxonomy (NCBI): domain Eukaryota; kingdom Metazoa; phylum Chordata; class Mammalia; order Eulipotyphla; family Erinaceidae; genus Erinaceus; species Erinaceus europaeus. The sequence continues at coordinate 8,998 of NW_026647670.1, read as the reverse complement.
CTGAGTTTGATTCCCAGCATCACATGTGAGATATGTAGATATCTCACTTTTTCTTTACCCACCTATCATTGGACAACTGGGTTGTTTTCAAATCTTAACTATCATGAATAGTTATATAATGGATCTAAGTGTGCATTTTTCTTTTCAGATTAGTATTTTTCTATTTATATATGCAGACAGACATATGAGAAAATGCTGGATCAAAGAGCAGAGAGGTATCTGAGGTATTTGGTGACTTCTCAGCAAATTGTTGGAGGCTGTACTTCCCGAGTCAGTTGCTATAGATATTAAGTAGCAGAATGGTGTCTGCCATACTGCTGAGAGTGGAAATGAACAAAAATGGCAACTCCCAGTGACTCTGTCCTAATTTGTGTCCTATAGTTCTTTCTCCTGCTGTTGTTGAAAGCATGGTATCACAGGACTGGAGTACAGGAGATTTATTGAAGCTAAAAATGTAATAAATGTGATAACATAGAAGTTATTTTAAGATGCACTACTGACTCTCAAAGTTCATTCTTTTTCTGCCATCCATATACCATATGCCTTAAATAACCTACTTCCATGATTTTATTCAGGGAAAAAAAAATGAGACTTTCCTTGAAGAGACAGTATGGATTAATCAGTATATAAGAAGTTACTGGAGGCTGGACAGTAGTGCAGTGGGTTAAGCGCACATGGTGTTAAGCACAAGGACCAGCATAAGGAACCTGGTTTAAGCTACCCCGGCTCCCCCCTACAGGGAGGTTGCTTGACAAGCAATGGAGCAGGTTTGCAGGTGTGTACCTTTCTCTCCCCCTCTCTGTCTTCTCCTCCTCTCTCGATTTCTCTCTGTCCTATCCAACAACAACAATAACAATAAGGGCAAGGGGTGGGGGGATGGCCTTCAGGAGGAGTGGATTTGTAGTGCAGGCATTGAGCACCAGTGATAACCCTGGAGGCAAAAAAAAAAAAAAAAAAAGATAATATTTAAAGTTAACTGAAAAGCCCAAATTCTTTGCCATACTTTTGAACACCTTCCGTAGAAGAACAGTACAAAGCTCCATTCAAGACTTACTCAGTAGGCTGGCAAATTAGCTCACTTGGATAGGATGCTTTGCTTTTCCATGTGCATGACCCAGGTTTGAGTTCAGGCCCCACTGTATTGAAGGAAGCTTTGGTGATGGGGTCTTTATCATATTTTTTCTCTCTCTCTCTCTCTCTCTCTTTTTCTCTCTCTCTCTCTCCTTTCCTCCCTCCTCCCCTCCCTCCTTCCTTCCCTCCAACACTCCCTGCCTTCTCTGTTTCTATCTATACAAGACTTACTCCCATTCACCCACTAATTCTGTAGACATTTATTGTGCACCTCCAGTGTGCCAAGCATTATGTGAAGCATTAAGGATGTAAAGTGGTCTCAGTGGGGTACAGTACTCTCAAGAAACTGGAGTAGTGAATAGGAAATATAATTAAGAAATTTAACTAGAAATTAATTTCCTAATGCCATTAATGGGGAAGTTATCCCAGAAAGTCATCCCAGGGAGAGAGTGTCCAGGAAGAAGGGATGATTCAAATAGTGGAGAATGAGTAGGAAGTGGTTCAGCTGATGAGCACAAAAGGCCATCCCAGGCAACAGTGTAAGAAAGGTCCTGACCCAGGGAGAGAGGTCATGCCATAAAGTTACCTGAGAATTAGTATGATATGGCTACAAGCCAGAGCTGCAGGTGCTAAGATGTCACTAGGAAATCCTTTTTATTATTATTATTAATTTAATTATGATTGACAAGTCCGTTGGATAAGAGGGGTACAATTTCACACAATTCCCACCACCAGAGTTCTGAATTTCATCCCTTTCATTGGAGGCTTTCCTGTTCTTTATCCTAGGATCATTGTGGGGTGCAGAAGGTGGGAGGTCTGGTTTCTGAATTGCTTCCCTGCTGAACATGGGTGTTGACAGGTTGATCCATACTCCCAGGCTGTCTCTCTCTTTACCTAGTAGAGTATGGATTTGTGGAGGCGGGGCTCCAGGATACATTGGTGAGGTTGTCTACCCAGGGAAGTCATTGGCATCATGATAGCATCTGCAACTTGGTGACTGAAAAGCATTAAGATATAAAGCAGAATAAATTGTTTAATAATCAGGAACCTAAAGGTAAGAGTATAGTAGACAGGATTTGGGGTCTTCATGTTGGAAGGATCTAGGAAGTCTATTTTAGCTATATTCCAAGGGGCCCATGACTTAACAAATTTTTGCTTGAGCCCAAATGCAGGTGGACCAAAGGTATTGTCTGGGAGATAGTGTCAGAGTTGGAAATAAGACTAGGAAGCTGAATCAGGGAATAGAGTAGCTCCCAAATATGGGAAAAATATATAAATACCGTTAACTGTAGTCCCGTCTATCTGATCTGGGGCCATGGTGAAAACTTTTAAGACCTACTTTCTTAGTAACTTTTAATTATGCAATTTAGTCAGTATCCCATAGACTAAACCCCCAGGACTTACTTATCTTATAATTGGAAGTTTACATCTTTTGACCACCTCACCTAATTCTTAGTTTGCCTCTAGCAATCACTAATCTGTTCTCTGTATCTATTAGTTTGGCCATTTAGAAAAAAAATCTATTTAAGAAATGAGGGCAGAAGCAACCAATAGCACAGCTATATACAAGATACTGGGTACTGTACAGCAAACCCTAACAAAAGGACTTTTCAAAGTTAACCCAATTACCAAATAATGTGATGATAACATTAACTATCGAGTGTCTTTTTGAACCCTAAGACAGCAGGAACCTCACATCTCCACTATAGAGCCCCTACTTCCCCCAGTCCTGGAACCCTTGGATAGGGCCTACTTTCCCGTATGCCTCTCCCAATCCATATCGAATAATATTGCATCTGCTGATCACAACCTAACCAACACAACGATTGCCACCTCAACATGCTTCATGTCAGACTGTGTCCAGAGACTTCAGGTGTGGAATGACAACCCTTCAGCTTCATTACTCGGGTGAGACCTTTCCTTTCATAGTATACTCTAATTCCATCTCAGGTGGTTCACTTTCTAACAAAGTCCCAAAACCTAGATATACACCAGTTTCTGTGAGAGAGAGCATATGTTCACACGTATCCATAAACTACTGCAAAATATATACCTGAAAGCAGAAGTACACTAGAGTTTGCAGTGAGTACCCCCCTAACACTTCCTCTCCACTATTCCAAGCTTTGGGTCCATGATTGCTCAACAATTTGTTTGGCTTTGTATGTTAACTCTCTTTTCAGTCACCAGGTTCCAGATGTCATCAGGATGCCGGCCGGGCTTCCCTGGACTGAAGACCCCACCAATGTGTCCTGGAGTTCCACTTCCCCAGAGACCCACCCTACTAGGGAAAGAGAGAGGCAGACTGGGAGTATGGACCGACCAGTCAATGCCCATGTTCAGCGGGGAAGCAATTACAGAAGCCAGACCTTCTACCTTCTGCAACCCACAATGACCCTGGGTCCATGCTCCCAGAGGCATCGAAAATGGGAAAGCTATCAGGGGAGGGGGTGGGATATGGAGATTGGGTGGTGGGAATTGTGTGGAATTATACCCCTCCTACCCTATGGTTTTGTTAATTAATCCTTTCTTAAATAAAAAAATTTAAAAAAAAAGATAAATGAGGGAAAAAGGAGAGAGAGAGAGAGAGAGAGAGAAAGAAATGAGGGGCTGGGCAGTGGAACACTCGGTTAAGTGCACATGTCACCGTGTGCAAGGATCCAGGTTCAAGCCCATGCTCCCCACCTTCAAGGAGGACAGTTCATGAGCAGGGAAGCACAGCTTGCAGGTGTCTATTTTTTTTTCTCTATCTCTCCCTCTCCTTCCCCCCCTTTCTCTCTTATTGAGTAGAACAGAGAGAAATTGAGAGGGGAGGGAGAGATAGAGAGGGATAGAGAAAGCGGGACACCCACAGACCTGTTTTACAGTTTGTGAAGGGTTCCCCCTGCAAGTGGGGAGCGGGGACTGGAGCCTGGGCCCTTGCACATAGTACTCTGTGTGCTACCACCTGGCCCCTTATCTCTTGATCTCTGTCTCCCCTTCCCTCTCAATTTCTCTCTGTCCTGTCAAATAAAAAATAAAATAGAAAGACAAAAAATAGAAAAAAAATGGCCACCGGGAATGGTCTGTTAGTAGTACTGGATAAGTACTGTGAGCCCCAGTGATATCCCTGGTGGCAAAAAGAAGAAGGAAGGAAGGGAGGGAGGGAGGCAGAGAGAAAAAGTAGGAAAAAAAGGAGGGAAAGAAAGAAAGAAAGAAAGAAAGAAAGGAAGGGAAGCATGTGATGGTGCTTAATTTTTATCTCTTATCAGAACTTCCTTACTTGGCAGATCTCTCACACACCTGGGACTAGGTTGGTTGGTCACGTATGTTATCAACTTAGAACACACTGCATTAAATGATGCATGTCATGCTATGTTCAACATTTCACTACATGTGAGATTTGACCTTTAGTTCTGTCAATTCTTTAAACCATCTTTCAATTGATTATCATACTGTTACGGTTTTTTCTTTATTTTTAAAAATTTTATTTATTTATTATTGGATAGAGACAAGTTAAGCACATGTAGTATGAAGTACAAGGATCCCAGTTGGAGCCCCTGGCTCCCCCTCTGCAGAGGGCATTGCTTCACAAGTGGCAAAGTAGGTCTGCAGTTGTCTCCCTGTCTCTCTCCCTCTCTATCTCCCCCTCCCACTCTCAATTTGTCTCTGTCCTATCCCATAAAAAGAAAACAAAATACTGAGTGGTCTCTCTCATATATGGCATTTAAGAAACATAGCAAAGGAAAAGACTGCGAAACATGGATAAACCCTTATTTTGTGTCTGCAGACCTGAAATTTCTTTTTTTTTTTTAACAGTGAGGTTAGTTTATTTATTTATTTATTTATTTATTTATTTATTTTTTAAATTTTTTATTTAAGAAAGGATTAATGAACAAAACCATAAGGTAGGAGGGGTACAACTCCACACAATTCCCACCACCCAATCTCCATAACCCACTCCCTCCCATGATAGCTTTCCCATTCTCTAACCCTCTGGGAGCATGGACCCAGGGTCATTGAGGGTTGCAGAAGGTAGAAGGTCTGGCTTCTGTAATTGCTTCCCCACTGAACATGGGTGTTTACTGGTCTGTCCATACTCCCAGTCTGCCTCTCTCTTTCCCTAGTAAGGTGTGTCTCTGGGGAAGCTGAGCTCCAGGACACATTGGTGGGGTCTTCAGTCTAGGGAAGCCTTGCCAGCATCCTGGTGGCATCTGGAACCTGGTGATTGAAAAGAGAGTTAACATATGAAGCCAAACAAATTGTTGAGCAATCATGGATCCCAAGCTTGGAGTAGTGGAGAGGAAGTGTTAGGGAGGTACTCACTGCAAACTCTAGTGTACTTCTGCTTTCAGGTATATATTTTGCAGTAGTTTATGGATACGTCTGAAATTTCTTTTTCTTTTTTTTTTTTCCTCCAGGGTTATTGCTGGGCTCGGTGCCTGCACCATGAATGCACCGCTCCTGGAGGCCGTTTTTTCCCCCTTTTCGTTGCCCTAGTTGTTGCAGCCTCGTTGCCATCATTATTGCCATTGTTGACGTTGCTTTGTTGTTGGATAGGACAGAGAGAAATAGAGAGAGGAGGGGAAGACAGAGAGAGAGGGAGAAAGATAGACACCTGCAGACCTGCTTCACCGCCTGTGAAGCGACTCCCCTGCAGGTGGGGAGCCGGGGGCTCGAACCGGCATTCCCTGCGCTTTGCGCCACGTGCGCTTAACCCACTGCGCCGCCCGACCCCCCACGTCTGAAATATCTTAAAGGGGAGGGGGACAAGTGTTTGTAGTAGGTTGATGCCCTCTAGTGGAGAGAGTTGGCACTGTGGTGGTGGGTGAAATGTGCTGAATTATTTTGTAGTCATGTGAAGCTATCCCTGAGACAACTACAGCCTTATAAAATGACATTTCCTCAATGAGATTATATTAAAATATTATTTGGAAATAATTTTAAAGCATAGAAAATCAGCAAAGATAAAAATAGTAAAAGGGGCCATAAAGCAAGCTCACTCATTCTGGTGCATGTCTACTTATGTCTAAGGACCTGAATTCAAACCCTCGCATCACTTGGGGCATTATAGATGGCACCAGGGGAAGGTCCAAAGATGGTGGACTGGTACTGTGGTGTCTTTCCACTCTCTTTCTTTTTTTTAAAAAACTTTTTATAATTACTTATTGGATAGAGACAGTCAGAAATCAATGGGTAGAGGGAGATAGAGGAGAGAGACAGAGAAACACTTGAAGTCCTGCTCTGCCACTCGTAAAACTTTCATCCCTGCAGGTGGGGACTGGAGACTCGAACCTGGGTTCTTGTGTGTTGTAATGTGTGCACTGAACCTGGTGTGCCACCGCTCAGCCCCTCTCTATTTTTATTCTCTGTAACATTCCCTCCCTCTAGTACTAGAATCAGGTAGTGCATTCAGTTTTATGTTCATTTTTTAAAAATTTATTTAAAAAAGGGAGACATTAACAAAACCATAGGACAAGAGGGGTACACCTCCACACAATTCCCACCACCGGATCTCCGTATCCCATCCCTTCCCTTGATAGCTTTCCTATTCTTTATCCCTCTGGGAGTATGGACCCAAGGTCATTGTGGGTTGCAGAAGGTGGAAGGTCTGGCTTCTATAATTGCTTCCCCGCAGAACATAGGGGTAGACTGGTCGATCCATACTCCCAGCCTGCCTCTCTCTTTCACCCTAGTAGGGTGGGGCTCTGGGGAAGTGGAGCTCCAGGACACATTGGTGAGGTCGTCTGTCCAGGGAAGTCTCATTGGCATCACGCTGGCATCTGGAACCTGATACCTTTATGTTCATTTAACCTGAAACCTTTTCGGAATTTTTCATAAGATCACACTTTTGAGGAATATGGTCTTTTCTTCCCATAAGTATTCTTATTTTGGACTAGGTGAGTGATTCTTATTCATATGATGCATTCCTAACAGGAACTCTACATGAGAGATGTTGTATTCTCATCAGGCATTCTGCCTGGAGGTGTCTGATTTCCCTCGGCTTCTGTTTGGTAGTGCTAATTTTGATGATCCAGGCATAGTGATATCTAATATCTGTATTTTTACTGGTTTTCCCTTGCAACTAGTTAGAGGCACGCCACTTTTGTCACTTTTGTTTTGATAGTCTAGCAGTCCATTATTCGCTCAAAAAGGAATTAACATTCTTCAAGCCTACTTTTTTTTTTTTTTTTTTTTTTTACAATTAAGTTGTTTGACTTATGCCAGGTTCCCATTTGATCATTATTTCATGGCAAGCTGCAGTTGAAGATTGATGAATATAAAGCTGAAAGAGAACTGTAGCATCTGTCATTGATTTTTTTTTTTCTTAAAGAATGCTTATATTTTGTAGCTTGGTGAATTATTCTGAAGAGCCTGCACTCCTAAGTTCATAATGAAAAATGGCAGTCAGTATGACATATACCTTTCATTTGTAGGCTCTGTTTAGTACACATATTCAATCATTCTTCTCTTCCGTATTTGAACGCTCCAAAAGCAAAAGTAATGTGATCACCACAGTGGCAGTGGTGGGGGCACTGGGGAGGGTTGAGTTGGTCACCTGGTGGTCTTGACCTCTCTGTAAGGCCCACGGCAGCCATTGTTGCTCCTGTGATATTTTTCCAGGAGGTGATGTAGGACCCAAGATCCTTGCTCTTTGAAAAAGAATCTCTGCTCTACTTTGAAGATCTACTGAGATATTTTGGTCAGTGGTCTGACTTTCTTTGTTCATGGTTCCAATGACATCTTAATAGTTTTTTTTTTGCTTTTAAAGATTCTTTTTAAAAAAAATTTTAATTTATTTATTAATGAGAAAGATAGGAGAGAGAGAAAGAACCAGACATCACTTTGCTACATGTACTGCTCGAGATTGAACTTGGGACCTCATACTTGAGAGTCCAATGCTTTATCCACTGTGCTACCTCCCAGACCATTCATTAATTTCTCCAGTACCGCTGGACTAAAAGAAATGGCCAACATTTTTTCCCCTTAAGTAATATCCATCAGTTTGTGGATATGTGTTCTAACAACTTAACTGGATGCTTGAAAAAATTAATACGGTAGACTGAAAGACAGTTCATTGTCTTATCATAGTTTTAAACAACTGCAATTACTTAATAGTGGAGTGTGTAATTCCTGGGCATTATATATTTTTTGAACCTTGGAATCAGATTAGACACTACCATTTTATTGTCTGTTTCTTTTGGTCACAATAGTTGCAGAAAACATAGTTTTGAAAATAATGTGATATAGTGAAAAGGAATGTAGCTCAGTGTCATGATGGAATGTGGACTCCCTGAATCTTAGTGGTTTGCATTATGTCCAACAGATGTATATCATCACTGTGGTTTGTATGATTATTTATTCATTTCTTTGCCGATTATGTAAAATATTATGGAACACCACTGTAAATTCCTTTTGGTACCCCGAGGTGCTTTGGTGAAGAGTGTGGGAACCATGAATTTGGCTTTTTTAAAAAATTAATTTTATTAGTGATTTAATAGTGATTTACAAAATTACATGTCAACAGGGGTATAATACCATACTGTTCCCACAACCAGAGTTCTGAATTCCCAGCCCCTCCATTGCAAGTCACAGCAGTTCTCCTAAGGTTGCAGACATGAGTTAACTATCATTTCTACAATTATTTGTCTACACTTGTACATAATCCCCCCCTTTCTTCCAATTCCCACCCCCTCTTCCCCACATATAACCCTGTTACTACATCCAAATGTCTCTTCCCTTTCCGTCCCCTCTCTCTGGGTCCTGATGTAGCTGGAGTTCAGAACCCTCTTCCCCTCTTCCTCCTATCACTTCTCCCTAGTTGGGAGTATGGATCAAATTGTTTTGGGGGTGCAGAAAGTAGGAATTCTGGCTTCTGTAATTGTTTCTCCGCTGGATATGGGTGTTGGCAGGTGGATCCATAACCCTAGCCAGGAACCATGAATTTAGG
>NW_026647669.1:0-191918 GCF_950295315.1 Erinaceus europaeus | reverse complement strand
TCCATCCATCCATCCATCCACCAGTCAACCAAGCTAAGTACAAAAGGAGATCTCTCCTTGAATGGTGAGGAGAAACAACGATGCATAGGTAGGTTGCAAAGGGGCCGGTTTGGCTGAATAGGGCAGAGGGGCTGAACCAGGGAATGTGTTGGGGCGTGTGGGTTTGGGTGGGGTGAGCCGGAGGCCCTGTGAGCTGGGTCACATTTGGGGCAGGCAGGGGGTGGAAGGGGTTGCGAACAGCTGTCACTGGAGAACCATCACAAGTGCTGGAGCTGGTGAGCAGGGCACCTGGAAGAGAGGACAGACAAAGGAGAGAAGCAAAGTGCGGAGGAGAGGAGAGGGGAGGGGATGGTGAGGACAGGAGAGGACAGGATTGGAGGGGACCTGAGAAACCTACCTGGACAAAGGCAGCATACAGACATCCAGGAAGGCAGGCAGGCATACAGGCAGCTCTGGCCTGGGCTCCCTGGATCCCGGGCGCACCTCCACCTGTCTTCTCTTGGCTGCCAGCCCTGAGGTCCCTCGTCGGTCAGCACTGTCTTCCCATCCTTCCGTCCCTCTGTGCCAGGGCCCAGGCGTCTGGGCGCTGTTGCCTGACCTAGTGGCAGGGCAGTTGGGCTGCCCAGTGCCAGTGTGGCCAGCACAGATTGCCAGGGGCTAGGACATCACAGAGGGCTCCTGTGGTTGCTAGGCCACGGGGACCCCGCCCATCCAGTTGACCAGCAGCCATGACCCCCACGCTGAACTTGACCTGAGGGGTGGTGGCCAGCCACCAGAGCCAGAGCCCCAGGCCAAAGCAGGTGCTGGTCGGCCGGGCCAAGGGGCTATGGGCAGATTGGTGTGTGTCTGGGCATGGGGCTGGCATCTGACAGTCCAGGGCGGGGGACCAAGGTCCGCCAGGCCCCTGTCCCACCATGTGCACTGACACACAGTCTTGCTGACTGACTGACAGTCCCCGCCCCAGAGATACCCACACCAAGTCCCTGGGTGCCCTGAGCTGCCCCTGAGGGTTGGTGGGTGCCTGCCTGGACACATGCCTCCGTAATGGAGGCCTCTATTAATCCCGTTGCCTACTGACATCTGCCCTCCTGCCCCTCCTCCTCCTCCTCCTCCTCTTCTTCTTCCTCCTCCTCTTCCTCCTCCTCCTCCTCCTCCTCCTACTCCTCCACCTCCTCCACCCCCTCCTCCTCTTCCTCATCCTCAGAAGGACTCACTCAGGGCCCTTGGCCTAGGCAAGCCAGGGCTGCTGCTCTGGCTGCTGCAGCTTCTATCCAGTGGGTGGGTGCAGGAATCTGTTCCTGTCAATCCCAGATTCCTGGGACCTTCCATGCCTCCAGCGGCCCCCACTCTCTAGTCCAGAGCCCTCCTCAAAGATGCCCCCTTTCACCTTGCCCTCTGTCCCCCAGCTCCCCAACTAACATCTACTGTGTGCCTCCCTGAGCTACTTTACTGCCACCCTGCTTCTGCCCTCTAGCCCTGAGGGCCCAGGGACAGCCCAGCTGCCATCTCACCATCCAGCAGGGGTACCTGCCCTAACCCCCTGCCACCACACCCACACACACAGCCCTGCACACACTCCTGGGCTCCCCTGCCTGCAGCCTGCCTCTCAAACAGTCTCCTTCTGCCCCCTAGCCCCCTTACAGCCTCTGCCACGCACCCCCACAGACACCTGGGCATGAGCAACGCAGACATGCAAACAGCTCCCCTCACCCCCACTCCATTTGCTCCAAGGTTGTCAAGAGTCTTTTTTTCATGCCGTAGGGGAGGGAGTTGAGACAGTCCAATGTCCTGGGGAGCAAGAACTGCAAACAGTCCATCTACAATGTAACATTTGGGTCTCAGGTCGCCCAATCCCTAGTGCGCTGTGCAGACCTTTGACTGGCAAAAACACCCCATCTGAGTGTGAGACCTGGCTGGGCTAGTGGCTCTTTCTGTGGACTAAGAGACAGACAGACAGAGTTTTCAGGTTCAAAACCTATACTTCCCAGAAGACGGTCATTCACTTCGGTAAAAAAAAAAAAAAAAAAAAAAAAAGGCTTTTTATTTTTTTTCCCCTGCCTGGGTAACCTGTCTGCTGCCTTTTTCAAAGTGAAAAAAGGGAAAAATCTTTTTTGGAAGGAAAAGGACCAAAATGCAGGCAGGTGGACTCCGTGGAGGGTGGATGGGGAGTTGCTCCTGCCCTGGCACTAGAACCCCAGCAGCTGTTCCAGGTCCTCTCTGATAACAGAGATCTCCGTGTGTCGTGTCATGACACTGTCTCCAGGACTGACCGTCAGGATAATGAGGATTCAAAAAGAGGCAGGTGATACTGCCTTCAAAAGTAAATCCAGGAAGGTTTGGCGGTATGTCAGAGGGTTAAGGGCTTGTGGCGCCTACGAATAGAGGGGACAGGTGGAAGGATTTGGGGTCTGGCCCCCAGACCGCCACCTGCAGGGGAGTCGCTTTACAGGGGGTGAAGCAGGTCTTTAGGAGCTCTATCTTTCTCTCCCACCCTGTATTTCCTCTGCTCTCTCCTTTTGTGTCTGTCAGATGCAAGGTCAGTAACAACAACAACAACAACAACAACAACAACAACAATAACCACCACAGTGACCAAGCAACAAGGGCAGCGAAAGGGGAACAAATGGAGTGCAGGAGCTGTGGATTATTCGTGGCACAGGCACTCAGCTGTGGCAATAACCCCTCGAGGCAATCAATCCATACATGAAGAAGTAATACAGGTAACAGAGACGTATATGTCCCTGTGTGTTTCCACTGAGTTAATGTAAATGCACTTTTATTTACTTCTTCATTTATTTATTACCTTGCCCCGAGAATTTCTTTTCATTGCTAAAAAAATAGTGTCCCATCAAGGGTACCAGGTGGTGCCAAACCCAGCTAAGCACTCATGTTACAATGCAGGAGGACTGGGCTTCAACACCCTGGTTCCCACCTGCCAGGGGAAATCTTTACAAGTGGTGCGGAAGTGCTGCAGGTGTCTCTCTCTGTGTCTCAAACTCTCTCTACCTCCCTTCCCTCTCAATTGCTGTCTATTTATTCCAGTGAATAATCAAGAAAATGGAAAGTAAAAAAAGAAAAAGGAAAAGGAAATATTCCACGACTTCAAATGGGCTACTCAGGACAATGCTTTCCTTGTTAAGATCCTCACAGCATTCCATATGCAGAAAGGCAAAGACGCCATGTATTTTTTAACCCAGTTTTTATTTTTATTCATTTATTTATTTATTTATTTAGGTGCTTATTCATTTTTGTTATTGATGAATTAATGTTTTACATTTGATATTGACTAAGGATCTGACACCAGCGGTCTCCAGTACCCCTATATGGTACTCTGCCTCTACAAAACCGATCCATTGACCTGTCCATCCATCCATCCATCCATCCACCCATACATCTATCCATCCATCCATCCATCCATCCATCCATCCATCCATCCATCCACCAGTCAACCAAGCTAAGTACAAAAGGAGATCTCTCCTTGAATGGTGAGGAGAAACAACGATGCATAGGTAGGTTGCAAAGGGGCCGGTTTGGCTGAATAGGGCAGAGGGGCTGAACCAGGGAATGTGTTGGGGCGTGTGGGTTTGGGTGGGGTGAGCCGGAGGCCCTGTGAGCTGGGTCACATTTGGGGCAGGCAGGGGGTGGAAGGGGTTGCGAACAGCTGTCACTGGAGAACCATCACAAGTGCTGGAGCTGGTGAGCAGGGCACCTGGAAGAGAGGACAGACAAAGGAGAGAAGCAAAGTGCGGAGGAGAGGAGAGGGGAGGGGATGGTGAGGACAGGAGAGGACAGGATTGGAGGGGACCTGAGAAACCTACCTGGACAAAGGCAGCATACAGACATCCAGGAAGGCAGGCAGGCATACAGGCAGCTCTGGCCTGGGCTCCCTGGATCCCGGGCGCACCTCCACCTGTCTTCTCTTGGCTGCCAGCCCTGAGGTCCCTCGTCGGTCAGCACTGTCTTCCCATCCTTCCGTCCCTCTGTGCCAGGGCCCAGGCGTCTGGGCGCTGTTGCCTGACCTAGTGGCAGGGCAGTTGGGCTGCCCAGTGCCAGTGTGGCCAGCACAGATTGCCAGGGGCTAGGACATCACAGAGGGCTCCTGTGGTTGCTAGGCCACGGGGACCCCGCCCATCCAGTTGACCAGCAGCCATGACCCCCACGCTGAACTTGACCTGAGGGGTGGTGGCCAGCCACCAGAGCCAGAGCCCCAGGCCAAAGCAGGTGCTGGTCGGCCGGGCCAAGGGGCTATGGGCAGATTGGTGTGTGTCTGGGCATGGGGCTGGCATCTGACAGTCCAGGGCGGGGGACCAAGGTCCGCCAGGCCCCTGTCCCACCATGTGCACTGACACACAGTCTTGCTGACTGACTGACAGTCCCCGCCCCAGAGATACCCACACCAAGTCCCTGGGTGCCCTGAGCTGCCCCTGAGGGTTGGTGGGTGCCTGCCTGGACACATGCCTCCGTAATGGAGGCCTCTATTAATCCCGTTGCCTACTGACATCTGCCCTCCTGCCCCTCCTCCTCCTCCTCCTCCTCTTCTTCTTCCTCCTCCTCTTCCTCCTCCTCCTCCTCCTCCTCCTACTCCTCCACCTCCTCCACCCCCTCCTCCTCTTCCTCATCCTCAGAAGGACTCACTCAGGGCCCTTGGCCTAGGCAAGCCAGGGCTGCTGCTCTGGCTGCTGCAGCTTCTATCCAGTGGGTGGGTGCAGGAATCTGTTCCTGTCAATCCCAGATTCCTGGGACCTTCCATGCCTCCAGCGGCCCCCACTCTCTAGTCCAGAGCCCTCCTCAAAGATGCCCCCTTTCACCTTGCCCTCTGTCCCCCAGCTCCCCAACTAACATCTACTGTGTGCCTCCCTGAGCTACTTTACTGCCACCCTGCTTCTGCCCTCTAGCCCTGAGGGCCCAGGGACAGCCCAGCTGCCATCTCACCATCCAGCAGGGGTACCTGCCCTAACCCCCTGCCACCACACCCACACACACAGCCCTGCACACACTCCTGGGCTCCCCTGCCTGCAGCCTGCCTCTCAAACAGTCTCCTTCTGCCCCCTAGCCCCCTTACAGCCTCTGCCACGCACCCCCACAGACACCTGGGCATGAGCAACGCAGACATGCAAACAGCTCCCCTCACCCCCACTCCATTTGCTCCAAGGTTGTCAAGAGTCTTTTTTTCATGCCGTAGGGGAGGGAGTTGAGACAGTCCAATGTCCTGGGGAGCAAGAACTGCAAACAGTCCATCTACAATGTAACATTTGGGTCTCAGGTCGCCCAATCCCTAGTGCGCTGTGCAGACCTTTGACTGGCAAAAACACCCCATCTGAGTGTGAGACCTGGCTGGGCTAGTGGCTCTTTCTGTGGACTAAGAGACAGACAGACAGAGTTTTCAGGTTCAAAACCTATACTTCCCAGAAGACGGTCATTCACTTCGGTAAAAAAAAAAAAAAAAAAAAAAAAGGCTTTTTATTTTTTTTCCCCTGCCTGGGTAACCTGTCTGCTGCCTTTTTCAAAGTGAAAAAAGGGAAAAATCTTTTTTGGAGGGAAAAGGACCAAAATGCAGGCAGGTGGACTCCGTGGAGGGTGGATGGGGAGTTGCTCCTGCCCTGGCACTAGAAGCCCAGCAGCTGTTCCAGGTCCTCTCTGATAACAGAGATCTCCGTGTGTCGTGTCATGACACTGTCTCCAGGACTGACCGTCAGGATAATGAGGATTCAAAAAGAGGCAGGTGATACTGCCTTCAAAAGTAAATCCAGGAAGGTTTGGCGGTATGTCAGAGGGTTAAGGGCTTGTGGCGCCTACGAATAGAGGGGACAGGTGGAAGGATTTGGGGTCTGGCCCCCAGACCGCCACCTGCAGGGGAGTCGCTTTACAGGGGGTGAAGCAGGTCTTTAGGAGCTCTATCTTTCTCTCCCACCCTGTATTTCCTCTGCTCTCTCCTTTTGTGTCTGTCAGATGCAAGGTCAGTAACAACAACAACAACAACAACAACAACAACAATAACCACCACAGTGACCAAGCAACAAGGGCAGCGAAAGGGGAACAAATGGAGTGCAGGAGCTGTGGATTATTCGTGGCACAGGCACTCAGCTGTGGCAATAACCCCTCGAGGCAATCAATCCATACATGAAGAAGTAATACAGGTAACAGAGACGTATATGTCCCTGTGTGTTTCCACTGAGTTAATGTAAATGCACTTTTATTTACTTCTTCATTTATTTATTACCTTGCCCCGAGAATTTCTTTTCATTGCTAAAAAAATAGTGTCCCATCAAGGGTACCAGGTGGTGCCAAACCCAGCTAAGCACTCATGTTACAATGCAGGAGGACTGGGCTTCAACACCCTGGTTCCCACCTGCCAGGGGAAATCTTTACAAGTGGTGCGGAAGTGCTGCAGGTGTCTCTCTCTGTGTCTCAAACTCTCTCTACCTCCCTTCCCTCTCAATTGCTGTCTATTTATTCCAGTGAATAATCAAGAAAATGGAAAGTAAAAAAAGAAAAAGGAAAAGGAAATATTCCACGACTTCAAATGGGCTACTCAGGACAATGCTTTCCTTGTTAAGATCCTCACAGCATTCCATATGCAGAAAGGCAAAGACGCCATGTATTTTTTAACCCAGTTTTTATTTTTATTCATTTATTTATTTATTTATTTAGGTGCTTATTCATTTTTGTTATTGATGAATTAATGTTTTACATTTGATATTGACTAAGGATCTGACACCAGCGGTCTCCAGTACCCCTATATGGTACTCTGCCTCTACAAAACCGATCCATTGACCTGTCCATCCATCCATCCATCCATCCACCCATACATCTATCCATCCATCCATCCATCCATCCATCCATCCATCCATCCATCCATCCATCCACCAGTCAACCAAGCTAAGTACAAAAGGAGATCTCTCCTTGAATGGTGAGGAGAAACAACGATGCATAGGTAGGTTGCAAAGGGGCCGGTTTGGCTGAATAGGGCAGAGGGGCTGAACCAGGGAATGTGTTGGGGCGTGTGGGTTTGGGTGGGGTGAGCCGGAGGCCCTGTGAGCTGGGTCACATTTGGGGCAGGCAGGGGGTGGAAGGGGTTGCGAACAGCTGTCACTGGAGAACCATCACAAGTGCTGGAGCTGGTGAGCAGGGCACCTGGAAGAGAGGACAGACAAAGGAGAGAAGCAAAGTGCGGAGGAGAGGAGAGGGGAGGGGATGGTGAGGACAGGAGAGGACAGGATTGGAGGGGACCTGAGAAACCTACCTGGACAAAGGCAGCATACAGACATCCAGGAAGGCAGGCAGGCATACAGGCAGCTCTGGCCTGGGCTCCCTGGATCCCGGGCGCACCTCCACCTGTCTTCTCTTGGCTGCCAGCCCTGAGGTCCCTCGTCGGTCAGCACTGTCTTCCCATCCTTCCGTCCCTCTGTGCCAGGGCCCAGGCGTCTGGGCGCTGTTGCCTGACCTAGTGGCAGGGCAGTTGGGCTGCCCAGTGCCAGTGTGGCCAGCACAGATTGCCAGGGGCTAGGACATCACAGAGGGCTCCTGTGGTTGCTAGGCCACGGGGACCCCGCCCATCCAGTTGACCAGCAGCCATGACCCCCACGCTGAACTTGACCTGAGGGGTGGTGGCCAGCCACCAGAGCCAGAGCCCCAGGCCAAAGCAGGTGCTGGTCGGCCGGGCCAAGGGGCTATGGGCAGATTGGTGTGTGTCTGGGCATGGGGCTGGCATCTGACAGTCCAGGGCGGGGGACCAAGGTCCGCCAGGCCCCTGTCCCACCATGTGCACTGACACACAGTCTTGCTGACTGACTGACAGTCCCCGCCCCAGAGATACCCACACCAAGTCCCTGGGTGCCCTGAGCTGCCCCTGAGGGTTGGTGGGTGCCTGCCTGGACACATGCCTCCGTAATGGAGGCCTCTATTAATCCCGTTGCCTACTGACATCTGCCCTCCTGCCCCTCCTCCTCCTCCTCCTCCTCTTCTTCTTCCTCCTCCTCTTCCTCCTCCTCCTCCTCCTCCTCCTACTCCTCCACCTCCTCCACCCCCTCCTCCTCTTCCTCATCCTCAGAAGGACTCACTCAGGGCCCTTGGCCTAGGCAAGCCAGGGCTGCTGCTCTGGCTGCTGCAGCTTCTATCCAGTGGGTGGGTGCAGGAATCTGTTCCTGTCAATCCCAGATTCCTGGGACCTTCCATGCCTCCAGCTGCCCCCACTCTCTAGTCCAGAGCCCTCCTCAAAGATGCCCCCTTTCACCTTGCCCTCTGTCCCCCAGCTCCCCAACTAACATCTACTGTGTGCCTCCCTGAGCTACTTTACTGCCACCCTGCTTCTGCCCTCTAGCCCTGAGGGCCCAGGGACAGCCCAGCTGCCATCTCACCATCCAGCAGGGGTACCTGCCCTAACCCCCTGCCACCACACCCACACACACAGCCCTGCACACACTCCTGGGCTCCCCTGCCTGCAGCCTGCCTCTCAAACAGTCTCCTTCTGCCCCCTAGCCCCCTTACAGCCTCTGCCACGCACCCCCACAGACACCTGGGCATGAGCAACGCAGACATGCAAACAGCTCCCCTCACCCCCACTCCATTTGCTCCAAGGTTGTCAAGAGTCTTTTTTTCATGCCGTAGGGGAGGGAGTTGAGACAGTCCAATGTCCTGGGGAGCAAGAACTGCAAACAGTCCATCTACAATGTAACATTTGGGTCTCAGGTCGCCCAATCCCTAGTGCGCTGTGCAGACCTTTGACTGGCAAAAACACCCCATCTGAGTGTGAGACCTGGCTGGGCTAGTGGCTCTTTCTGTGGACTAAGAGACAGACAGACAGAGTTTTCAGGTTCAAAACCTATACTTCCCAGAAGATGGTCATTCACTTCGGTAAAAAAAAAAAAAAAAAAAAAAAAAAAGGCTTTTTATTTTTTTTCCCCTGCCTGGGTAACCTGTCTGCTGCCTTTTTCAAAGTGAAAAAAGGGAAAAATCTTTTTTGGAGGGAAAAGGACCAAAATGCAGGCAGGTGGACTCCGTGGAGGGTGGATGGGGAGTTGCTCCTGCCCTGGCACTAGAACCCCAGCAGCTGTTCCAGGTCCTCTCTGATAACAGAGATCTCCGTGTGTCGTGTCATGACACTGTCTCCAGGACTGACCGTCAGGATAATGAGGATTCAAAAAGAGGCAGGTGATACTGCCTTCAAAAGTAAATCCAGGAAGGTTTGGCGGTATGTCAGAGGGTTAAGGGCTTGTGGCGCCTACGAATAGAGGGGACAGGTGGAAGGATTTGGGGTCTGGCCCCCAGACCGCCACCTGCAGGGGAGTCGCTTTACAGGGGGTGAAGCAGGTCTTTAGGAGCTCTATCTTTCTCTCCCACCCTGTATTTCCTCTGCTCTCTCCTTTTGTGTCTGTCAGATGCAAGGTCAGTAACAACAACAACAACAACAACAACAACAACAACAACAATAACCACCACAGTGACCAAGCAACAAGGGCAGCGAAAGGGGAACAAATGGAGTGCAGGAGCTGTGGATTATTCGTGGCACAGGCACTCAGCTGTGGCAATAACCCCTCGAGGCAATCAATCCATACATGAAGAAGTAATACAGGTAACAGAGACGTATATGTCCCTGTGTGTTTCCACTGAGTTAATGTAAATGCACTTTTATTTACTTCTTCATTTATTTATTACCTTGCCACGAGAATTTCTTTTCATTGCTAAAAAAAAAGTGTCCCATCAAGGGTACCAGGTGGTGCCAAACCCAGCTAAGCACTCATGTTACAATGCAGGAGGACTGGGCTTCAACACCCTGGTTCCCACCTGCCAGGGGAAATCTTTACAAGTGGTGCGGAAGTGCTGCAGGTGTCTCTCTCTGTGTCTCAAACTCTCTCTACCTCCCTTCCCTCTCAATTGCTGTCTATTTATTCCAGTGAATAATCAAGAAAATGGAAAGTAAAAAAAGAAAAAGGAAAAGGAAATATTCCACGACTTCAAATGGGCTACTCAGGACAATGCTTTCCTTGTTAAGATCCTCACAGCATTCCATATGCAGAAAGGCAAAGACGCCATGTATTTTTTAACCCAGTTTTTATTTTTATTCATTTATTTATTTATTTATTTAGGTGCTTATTCATTTTTGTTATTGATGAATTAATGTTTTACATTTGATATTGACTAAGGATCTGACACCAGCGGTCTCCAGTACCCCTATATGGTACTCTGCCTCTACAAAACCGATCCATTGACCTGTCCATCCATCCATCCATCCATCCACCCATACATCTATCCATCCATCCATCCATCCATCCATCCATCCATCCATCCATCCATCCACCAGTCAACCAAGCTAAGTACAAAAGGAGATCTCTCCTTGAATGGTGAGGAGAAACAACGATGCATAGGTAGGTTGCAAAGGGGCCGGTTTGGCTGAATAGGGCAGAGGGGCTGAACCAGGGAATGTGTTGGGGCGTGTGGGTTTGGGTGGGGTGAGCCGGAGGCCCTGTGAGCTGGGTCACATTTGGGGCAGGCAGGGGGTGGAAGGGGTTGCGAACAGCTGTCACTGGAGAACCATCACAAGTGCTGGAGCTGGTGAGCAGGGCACCTGGAAGAGAGGACAGACAAAGGAGAGAAGCAAAGTGCGGAGGAGAGGAGAGGGGAGGGGATGGTGAGGACAGGAGAGGACAGGATTGGAGGGGACCTGAGAAACCTACCTGGACAAAGGCAGCATACAGACATCCAGGAAGGCAGGCAGGCATACAGGCAGCTCTGGCCTGGGCTCCCTGGATCCCAGGCGCACCTCCACCTGTCTTCTCTTGGCTGCCAGCCCTGAGGTCCCTCGTCGGTCAGCACTGTCTTCCCATCCTTCCGTCCCTCTGTGCCAGGGCCCAGGCGTCTGGGCGCTGTTGCCTGACCTAGTGGCAGGGCAGTTGGGCTGCCCAGTGCCAGTGTGGCCAGCACAGATTGCCAGGGGCTAGGACATCACAGAGGGCTCCTGTGGTTGCTAGGCCACGGGGACCCCGCCCATCCAGTTGACCAGCAGCCATGACCCCCACGCTGAACTTGACCTGAGGGGTGGTGGCCAGCCACCAGAGCCAGAGCCCCAGGCCAAAGCAGGTGCTGGTCGGCCGGGCCAAGGGGCTATGGGCAGATTGGTGTGTGTCTGGGCATGGGGCTGGCATCTGACAGTCCAGGGCGGGGGACCAAGGTCCGCCAGGCCCCTGTCCCACCATGTGCACTGACACACAGTCTTGCTGACTGACTGACAGTCCCCGCCCCAGAGATACCCACACCAAGTCCCTGGGTGCCCTGAGCTGCCCCTGAGGGTTGGTGGGTGCCTGCCTGGACACATGCCTCCGTAATGGAGGCCTCTATTAATCCCGTTGCCTACTGACATCTGCCCTCCTGCCCCTCCTCCTCCTCCTCCTCCTCTTCTTCTTCCTCCTCCTCTTCCTCCTCCTCCTCCTCCTCCTCCTACTCCTCCACCTCCTCCACCCCCTCCTCCTCTTCCTCATCCTCAGAAGGACTCACTCAGGGCCCTTGGCCTAGGCAAGCCAGGGCTGCTGCTCTGGCTGCTGCAGCTTCTATCCAGTGGGTGGGTGCAGGAATCTGTTCCTGTCAATCCCAGATTGTTGTTGTTGACAACAACAACAACAATAACCACCACAGTGACCAAGCAACAAGGGCAGCGAAAGGGGAACAAATGGAGTGCAGGAGCTGTGGATTATTCGTGGCACAGGCACTCAGCTGTGGCAATAACCCCTCGAGGCAATCAATCCATACATGAAGAAGTAATACAGGTAACAGAGACGTATATGTCCCTGTGTGTTTCCACTGAGTTAATGTAAATGCACTTTTATTTACTTCTTCATTTATTTATTACCTTGCCCCGAGAATTTCTTTTCATTGCTAAAAAAATAGTGTCCCATCAAGGGTACCAGGTGGTGCCAAACCCAGCTAAGCACTCATGTTACAATGCAGGAGGACTGGGCTTCAACACCCTGGTTCCCACCTGCCAGGGGAAATCTTTACAAGTGGTGCGGAAGTGCTGCAGGTGTCTCTCTCTGTGTCTCAAACTCTCTCTACCTCCCTTCCCTCTCAATTGCTGTCTATTTATTCCAGTGAATAATCAAGAAAATGGAAAGTAAAAAAAGAAAAAGGAAAAGGAAATATTCCACGACTTCAAATGGGCTACTCAGGACAATGCTTTCCTTGTTAAGATCCTCACAGCATTCCATATGCAGAAAGGCAAAGACGCCATGTATTTTTTAACCCAGTTTTTATTTTTATTCATTTATTTATTTATTTATTTAGGTGCTTATTCATTTTTGTTATTGATGAATTAATGTTTTACATTTGATATTGACTAAGGATCTGACACCAGCGGTCTCCAGTACCCCTATATGGTACTCTGCCTCTACAAAACCGATCCATTGACCTGTCCATCCATCCATCCATCCATCCATCCACCCATACATCTATCCATCCATCCATCCATCCATCCATCCATCCATCCATCCATCCATCCACCAGTCAACCAAGCTAAGTACAAAAGGAGATCTCTCCTTGAATGGTGAGGAGAAACAACGATGCATAGGTAGGTTGCAAAGGGGCCGGTTTGGCTGAATAGGGCAGAGGGGCTGAACCAGGGAATGTGTTGGGGCGTGTGGGTTTGGGTGGGGTGAGCCGGAGGCCCTGTGAGCTGGGTCACATTTGGGGCAGGCAGGGGGTGGAAGGGGTTGCGAACAGCTGTCACTGGAGAACCATCACAAGTGCTGGAGCTGGTGAGCAGGGCACCTGGAAGAGAGGACAGACAAAGGAGAGAAGCAAAGTGCGGAGGAGAGGAGAGGGGAGGGGATGGTGAGGACAGGAGAGGACAGGATTGGAGGGGACCTGAGAAACCTACCTGGACAAAGGCAGCATACAGACATCCAGGAAGGCAGGCAGGCATACAGGCAGCTCTGGCCTGGGCTCCCTGGATCCCGGGCGCACCTCCACCTGTCTTCTCTTGGCTGCCAGCCCTGAGGTCCCTCGTCGGTCAGCACTGTCTTCCCATCCTTCCGTCCCTCTGTGCCAGGGCCCAGGCGTCTGGGCGCTGTTGCCTGACCTAGTGGCAGGGCAGTTGGGCTGCCCAGTGCCAGTGTGGCCAGCACAGATTGCCAGGGGCTAGGACATCACAGAGGGCTCCTGTGGTTGCTAGGCCACGGGGACCCCGCCCATCCAGTTGACCAGCAGCCATGACCCCCACGCTGAACTTGACCTGAGGGGTGGTGGCCAGCCACCAGAGCCAGAGCCCCAGGCCAAAGCAGGTGCTGGTCGGCCGGGCCAAGGGGCTATGGGCAGATTGGTGTGTGTCTGGGCATGGGGCTGGCATCTGACAGTCCAGGGCGGGGGACCAAGGTCCGCCAGGCCCCTGTCCCACCATGTGCACTGACACACAGTCTTGCTGACTGACTGACAGTCCCCGCCCCAGAGATACCCACACCAAGTCCCTGGGTGCCCTGAGCTGCCCCTGAGGGTTGGTGGGTGCCTGCCTGGACACATGCCTCCGTAATGGAGGCCTCTATTAATCCCGTTGCCTACTGACATCTGCCCTCCTGCCCCTCCTCCTCCTCCTCCTCCTCTTCTTCTTCCTCCTCCTCTTCCTCCTCCTCCTCCTCCTCCTCCTACTCCTCCACCTCCTCCACCCCCTCCTCCTCTTCCTCATCCTCAGAAGGACTCACTCAGGGCCCTTGGCCTAGGCAAGCCAGGGCTGCTGCTCTGGCTGCTGCAGCTTCTATCCAGTGGGTGGGTGCAGGAATCTGTTCCTGTCAATCCCAGATTCCTGGGACCTTCCATGCCTCCAGCGGCCCCCACTCTCTAGTCCAGAGCCCTCCTCAAAGATGCCCCCTTTCACCTTGCCCTCTGTCCCCCAGCTCCCCAACTAACATCTACTGTGTGCCTCCCTGAGCTACTTTACTGCCACCCTGCTTCTGCCCTCTAGCCCTGAGGGCCCAGGGACAGCCCAGCTGCCATCTCACCATCCAGCAGGGGTACCTGCCCTAACCCCCTGCCACCACACCCACACACACAGCCCTGCACACACTCCTGGGCTCCCCTGCCTGCAGCCTGCCTCTCAAACAGTCTCCTTCTGCCCCCTAGCCCCCTTACAGCCTCTGCCACGCACCCCCACAGACACCTGGGCATGAGCAACGCAGACATGCAAACAGCTCCCCTCACCCCCACTCCATTTGCTCCAAGGTTGTCAAGAGTCTTTTTTTCATGCCGTAGGGGAGGGAGTTTAGACAGTCCAATGTCCTGGGGAGCAAGAACTGCAAACAGTCCATCTACAATGTAACATTTGGGTCTCAGGTCGCCCAATCCCTAGTGCGCTGTGCAGACCTTTGACTGGCAAAAACACCCCATCTGAGTGTGAGACCTGGCTGGGCTAGTGGCTCTTTCTGTGGACTAAGAGACAGACAGACAGAGTTTTCAGGTTCAAAACCTATACTTCCCAGAAGATGGTCATTCACTTCGGTAAAAAAAAAAAAAAAAAAAAAAAAAGGCTTTTTATTTTTTTTCCCCTGCCTGGGTAACCTGTCTGCTGCCTTTTTCAAAGTGAAAAAAGGGAAAAATCTTTTTTGGAGGGAAAAGGACCAAAATGCAGGCAGGTGGACTCCGTGGAGGGTGGATGGGGAGTTGCTCCTGCCCTGGCACTAGAAGCCCAGCAGCTGTTCCAGGTCCTCTCTGATAACAGAGATCTCCGTGTGTCGTGTCATGACACTGTCTCCAGGACTGACCGTCAGGATAATGAGGATTCAAAAAGAGGCAGGTGATACTGCCTTCAAAAGTAAATCCAGGAAGGTTTGGCGGTATGTCAGAGGGTTAAGGGCTTGTGGCGCCTACGAATAGAGGGGACAGGTGGAAGGATTTGGGGTCTGGCCCCCAGACCGCCACCTGCAGGGGAGTCGCTTTACAGGGGGTGAAGCAGGTCTTTAGGAGCTCTATCTTTCTCTCCCACCCTGTATTTCCTCTGCTCTCTCCTTTTGTGTCTGTCAGATGCAAGGTCAGTAACAACAACAACAACAACAACAACAACAACAATAACCACCACAGTGACCAAGCAACAAGGGCAGCGAAAGGGGAACAAATGGAGTGCAGGAGCTGTGGATTATTCGTGGCACAGGCACTCAGCTGTGGCAATAACCCCTCGAGGCAATCAATCCATACATGAAGAAGTAATACAGGTAACAGAGACGTATATGTCCCTGTGTGTTTCCACTGAGTTAATGTAAATGCACTTTTATTTACTTCTTCATTTATTTATTACCTTGCCACGAGAATTTCTTTTCATTGCTAAAAAAAAGTGTCCCATCAAGGGTACCAGGTGGTGCCAAACCCAGCTAAGCACTCATGTTACAATGCAGGAGGACTGGGCTTCAACACCCTGGTTCCCACCTGCCAGGGGAAATCTTTACAAGTGGTGCGGAAGTGCTGCAGGTGTCTCTCTCTGTGTCTCAAACTCTCTCTACCTCCCTTCCCTCTCAATTGCTGTCTATTTATTCCAGTGAATAATCAAGAAAATGGAAAGTAAAAAAAGAAAAAGGAAAAGGAAATATTCCACGACTTCAAATGGGCTACTCAGGACAATGCTTTCCTTGTTAAGATCCTCACAGCATTCCATATGCAGAAAGGCAAAGACGCCATGTATTTTTTAACCCAGTTTTTATTTTTATTCATTTATTTATTTATTTATTTAGGTGCTTATTCATTTTTGTTATTGATGAATTAATGTTTTACATTTGATATTGACTAAGGATCTGACACCAGCGGTCTCCAGTACCCCTATATGGTACTCTGCCTCTACAAAACCGATCCATTGACCTGTCCATCCATCCATCCATCCATCCACCCATACATCTATCCATCCATCCATCCATCCATCCATCCATCCATCCATCCATCCATCCATCCACCAGTCAACCAAGCTAAGTACAAAAGGAGATCTCTCCTTGAATGGTGAGGAGAAACAACGATGCATAGGTAGGTTGCAAAGGGGCCGGTTTGGCTGAATAGGGCAGAGGGGCTGAACCAGGGAATGTGTTGGGGCGTGTGGGTTTGGGTGGGGTGAGCCGGAGGCCCTGTGAGCTGGGTCACATTTGGGGCAGGCAGGGGGTGGAAGGGGTTGCGAACAGCTGTCACTGGAGAACCATCACAAGTGCTGGAGCTGGTGAGCAGGGCACCTGGAAGAGAGGACAGACAAAGGAGAGAAGCAAAGTGCGGAGGAGAGGAGAGGGGAGGGGATGGTGAGGACAGGAGAGGACAGGATTGGAGGGGACCTGAGAAACCTACCTGGACAAAGGCAGCATACAGACATCCAGGAAGGCAGGCAGGCATACAGGCAGCTCTGGCCTGGGCTCCCTGGATCCCGGGCGCACCTCCACCTGTCTTCTCTTGGCTGCCAGCCCTGAGGTCCCTCGTCGGTCAGCACTGTCTTCCCATCCTTCCGTCCCTCTGTGCCAGGGCCCAGGCGTCTGGGCGCTGTTGCCTGACCTAGTGGCAGGGCAGTTGGGCTGCCCAGTGCCAGTGTGGCCAGCACAGATTGCCAGGGGCTAGGACATCACAGAGGGCTCCTGTGGTTGCTAGGCCACGGGGACCCCGCCCATCCAGTTGACCAGCAGCCATGACCCCCACGCTGAACTTGACCTGAGGGGTGGTGGCCAGCCACCAGAGCCAGAGCCCCAGGCCAAAGCAGGTGCTGGTCGGCCGGGCCAAGGGGCTATGGGCAGATTGGTGTGTGTCTGGGCATGGGGCTGGCATCTGACAGTCCAGGGCGGGGGACCAAGGTCCGCCAGGCCCCTGTCCCACCATGTGCACTGACACACAGTCTTGCTGACTGACTGACAGTCCCCGCCCCAGAGATACCCACACCAAGTCCCTGGGTGCCCTGAGCTGCCCCTGAGGGTTGGTGGGTGCCTGCCTGGACACATGCCTCCGTAATGGAGGCCTCTATTAATCCCGTTGCCTACTGACATCTGCCCTCCTGCCCCTCCTCCTCCTCCTCCTCCTCTTCTTCTTCCTCCTCCTCTTCCTCCTCCTCCTCCTCCTCCTCCTACTCCTCCACCTCCTCCACCCCCTCCTCCTCTTCCTCATCCTCAGAAGGACTCACTCAGGGCCCTTGGCCTAGGCAAGCCAGGGCTGCTGCTCTGGCTGCTGCAGCTTCTATCCAGTGGGTGGGTGCAGGAATCTGTTCCTGTCAATCCCAGATTCCTGGGACCTTCCATGCCTCCAGCTGCCCCCACTCTCTAGTCCAGAGCCCTCCTCAAAGATGCCCCCTTTCACCTTGCCCTCTGTCCCCCAGCTCCCCAACTAACATCTACTGTGTGCCTCCCTGAGCTACTTTACTGCCACCCTGCTTCTGCCCTCTAGCCCTGAGGGCCCAGGGACAGCCCAGCTGCCATCTCACCATCCAGCAGGGGTACCTGCCCTAACCCCCTGCCACCACACCCACACACACAGCCCTGCACACACTCCTGGGCTCCCCTGCCTGCAGCCTGCCTCTCAAACAGTCTCCTTCTGCCCCCTAGCCCCCTTACAGCCTCTGCCACGCACCCCCACAGACACCTGGGCATGAGCAACGCAGACATGCAAACAGCTCCCCTCACCCCCACTCCATTTGCTCCAAGGTTGTCAAGAGTCTTTTTTTCATGCCGTAGGGGAGGGAGTTGAGACAGTCCAATGTCCTGGGGAGCAAGAACTGCAAACAGTCCATCTACAATGTAACATTTGGGTCTCAGGTCGCCCAATCCCTAGTGCGCTGTGCACACCTTTGACTGGCAAAAACACCCCATCTGAGTGTGAGACCTGGCTGGGCTAGTGGCTCTTTCTGTGGACTAAGAGACAGACAGACAGAGTTTTCAGGTTCAAAACCTATACTTCCCAGAAGATGGTCATTCACTTCGGTAAAAAAAAAAAAAAAAAAAAAAAAAAGGCTTTTTATTTTTTTTCCCCTGCCTGGGTAACCTGTCTGCTGCCTTTTTCAAAGTGAAAAAAGGGAAAAATCTTTTTTGGAGGGAAAAGGACCAAAATGCAGGCAGGTGGACTCCGTGGAGGGTGGATGGGGAGTTGCTCCTGCCCTGGCACTAGAACCCCAGCAGCTGTTCCAGGTCCTCTCTGATAACAGAGATCTCCGTGTGTCGTGTCATGACACTGTCTCCAGGACTGACCGTCAGGATAATGAGGATTCAAAAAGAGGCAGGTGATACTGCCTTCAAAAGTAAATCCAGGAAGGTTTGGCGGTATGTCAGAGGGTTAAGGGCTTGTGGCGCCTACGAATAGAGGGGACAGGTGGAAGGATTTGGGGTCTGGCCCCCAGACCGCCACCTGCAGGGGAGTCGCTTTACAGGGGGTGAAGCAGGTCTTTAGGAGCTCTATCTTTCTCTCCCACCCTGTATTTCCTCTGCTCTCTCCTTTTGTGTCTGTCAGATGCAAGGTCAGTAACAACAACAACAACAACAACAACAACAACAATAACCACCACAGTGACCAAGCAACAAGGGCAGCGAAAGGGGAACAAATGGAGTGCAGGAGCTGTGGATTATTCGTGGCACAGGCACTCAGCTGTGGCAATAACCCCTCGAGGCAATCAATCCATACATGAAGAAGTAATACAGGTAACAGAGACGTATATGTCCCTGTGTGTTTCCACTGAGTTAATGTAAATGCACTTTTATTTACTTCTTCATTTATTTATTACCTTGCCACGAGAATTTCTTTTCATTGCTAAAAAAAAGTGTCCCATCAAGGGTACCAGGTGGTGCCAAACCCAGCTAAGCACTCATGTTACAATGCAGGAGGACTGGGCTTCAACACCCTGGTTCCCACCTGCCAGGGGAAATCTTTACAAGTGGTGCGGAAGTGCTGCAGGTGTCTCTCTCTGTGTCTCAAACTCTCTCTACCTCCCTTCCCTCTCAATTGCTGTCTATTTATTCCAGTGAATAATCAAGAAAATGGAAAGTAAAAAAAGAAAAAGGAAAAGGAAATATTCCACGACTTCAAATGGGCTACTCAGGACAATGCTTTCCTTGTTAAGATCCTCACAGCATTCCATATGCAGAAAGGCAAAGACGCCATGTATTTTTTAACCCAGTTTTTATTTTTATTCATTTATTTATTTATTTATTTAGGTGCTTATTCATTTTTGTTATTGATGAATTAATGTTTTACATTTGATATTGACTAAGGATCTGACACCAGCGGTCTCCAGTACCCCTATATGGTACTCTGCCTCTACAAAACCGATCCATTGACCTGTCCATCCATCCATCCATCCATCCACCCATACATCTATCCATCCATCCATCCATCCATCCATCCATCCATCCATCCATCCATCCACCAGTCAACCAAGCTAAGTACAAAAGGAGATCTCTCCTTGAATGGTGAGGAGAAACAACGATGCATAGGTAGGTTGCAAAGGGGCCGGTTTGGCTGAATAGGGCAGAGGGGCTGAACCAGGGAATGTGTTGGGGCGTGTGGGTTTGGGTGGGGTGAGCCGGAGGCCCTGTGAGCTGGGTCACATTTGGGGCAGGCAGGGGGTGGAAGGGGTTGCGAACAGCTGTCACTGGAGAACCATCACAAGTGCTGGAGCTGGTGAGCAGGGCACCTGGAAGAGAGGACAGACAAAGGAGAGAAGCAAAGTGCGGAGGAGAGGAGAGGGGAGGGGATGGTGAGGACAGGAGAGGACAGGATTGGAGGGGACCTGAGAAACCTACCTGGACAAAGGCAGCATACAGACATCCAGGAAGGCAGGCAGGCATACAGGCAGCTCTGGCCTGGGCTCCCTGGATCCCGGGCGCACCTCCACCTGTCTTCTCTTGGCTGCCAGCCCTGAGGTCCCTCGTCGGTCAGCACTGTCTTCCCATCCTTCCGTCCCTCTGTGCCAGGGCCCAGGCGTCTGGGCGCTGTTGCCTGACCTAGTGGCAGGGCAGTTGGGCTGCCCAGTGCCAGTGTGGCCAGCACAGATTGCCAGGGGCTAGGACATCACAGAGGGCTCCTGTGGTTGCTAGGCCACGGGGACCCCGCCCATCCAGTTGACCAGCAGCCATGACCCCCACGCTGAACTTGACCTGAGGGGTGGTGGCCAGCCACCAGAGCCAGAGCCCCAGGCCAAAGCAGGTGCTGGTCGGCCGGGCCAAGGGGCTATGGGCAGATTGGTGTGTGTCTGGGCATGGGGCTGGCATCTGACAGTCCAGGGCGGGGGACCAAGGTCCGCCAGGCCCCTGTCCCACCATGTGCACTGACACACAGTCTTGCTGACTGACTGACAGTCCCCGCCCCAGAGATACCCACACCAAGTCCCTGGGTGCCCTGAGCTGCCCCTGAGGGTTGGTGGGTGCCTGCCTGGACACATGCCTCCGTAATGGAGGCCTCTATTAATCCCGTTGCCTACTGACATCTGCCCTCCTGCCCCTCCTCCTCCTCCTCCTCCTCTTCTTCTTCCTCCTCCTCTTCCTCCTCCTCCTCCTCCTCCTCCTACTCCTCCACCTCCTCCACCCCCTCCTCCTCTTCCTCATCCTCAGAAGGACTCACTCAGGGCCCTTGGCCTAGGCAAGCCAGGGCTGCTGCTCTGGCTGCTGCAGCTTCTATCCAGTGGGTGGGTGCAGGAATCTGTTCCTGTCAATCCCAGATTCCTGGGACCTTCCATGCCTCCAGCGGCCCCCACTCTCTAGTCCAGAGCCCTCCTCAAAGATGCCCCCTTTCACCTTGCCCTCTGTCCCCCAGCTCCCCAACTAACATCTACTGTGTGCCTCCCTGAGCTACTTTACTGCCACCCTGCTTCTGCCCTCTAGCCCTGAGGGCCCAGGGACAGCCCAGCTGCCATCTCACCATCCAGCAGGGGTACCTGCCCTAACCCCCTGCCACCACACCCACACACACAGCCCTGCACACACTCCTGGGCTCCCCTGCCTGCAGCCTGCCTCTCAAACAGTCTCCTTCTGCCCCCTAGCCCCCTTACAGCCTCTGCCACGCACCCCCACAGACACCTGGGCATGAGCAACGCAGACATGCAAACAGCTCCCCTCACCCCCACTCCATTTGCTCCAAGGTTGTCAAGAGTCTTTTTTTCATGCCGTAGGGGAGGGAGTTGAGACAGTCCAATGTCCTGGGGAGCAAGAACTGCAAACAGTCCATCTACAATGTAACATTTGGGTCTCAGGTCGCCCAATCCCTAGTGCGCTGTGCAGACCTTTGACTGGCAAAAACACCCCATCTGAGTGTGAGACCTGGCTGGGCTAGTGGCTCTTTCTGTGGACTAAGAGACAGACAGACAGAGTTTTCAGGTTCAAAACCTATACTTCCCAGAAGATGGTCATTCAATTCGGTAAAAAAAAAAAAAAAAAGAAAAAAAAAAAAAAAAAAGGCTTTTTATTTTTTTTCCCCTGCCTGGGTAACCTGTCTGCTGCCTTTTTCAAAGTGAAAAAAGGGAAAAATCTTTTTTGGAGGGAAAAGGACCAAAATGCAGGCAGGTGGACTCCGTGGAGGGTGGATGGGGAGTTGCTCCTGCCCTGGCACTAGAACCCCAGCAGCTGTTCCAGGTCCTCTCTGATAACAGAGATCTCCGTGTGTCGTGTCATGACACTGTCTCCAGGACTGACCGTCAGGATAATGAGGATTCAAAAAGAGGCAGGTGATACTGCCTTCAAAAGTAAATCCAGGAAGGTTTGGCGGTATGTCAGAGGGTTAAGGGCTTGTGGCGCCTACGAATAGAGGGGACAGGTGGAAGGATTTGGGGTCTGGCCCCCAGACCGCCACCTGCAGGGGAGTCGCTTTACAGGGGGTGAAGCAGGTCTTTAGGAGCTCTATCTTTCTCTCCCACCCTGTATTTCCTCTGCTCTCTCCTTTTGTGTCTGTCAGATGCAAGGTCAGTAACAACAACAACAACAACAACAACAACAATAACCACCACAGTGACCAAGCAACAAGGGCAGCGAAAGGGGAACAAATGGAGTGCAGGAGCTGTGGATTATTCGTGGCACAGGCACTCAGCTGTGGCAATAACCCCTCGAGGCAATCAATCCATACATGAAGAAGTAATACAGGTAACAGAGACGTATATGTCCCTGTGTGTTTCCACTGAGTTAATGTAAATGCACTTTTATTTACTTCTTCATTTATTTATTACCTTGCCCCGAGAATTTCTTTTCATTGCGAAAAAAATAGTGTCCCATCAAGGGTACCAGGTGGTGCCAAACCCAGCTAAGCACTCATGTTACAATGCAGGAGGACTGGGCTTCAACACCCTGGTTCCCACCTGCCAGGGGAAATCTTTACAAGTGGTGCGGAAGTGCTGCAGGTGTCTCTCTCTGTGTCTCAAACTCTCTCTACCTCCCTTCCCTCTCAATTGCTGTCTATTTATTCCAGTGAATAATCAAGAAAATGGAAAGTAAAAAAAGAAAAAGGAAAAGGAAATATTCCACGACTTCAAATGGGCTACTCAGGACAATGCTTTCCTTGTTAAGATCCTCACAGCATTCCATATGCAGAAAGGCAAAGACGCCATGTATTTTTTAACCCAGTTTTTATTTTTATTCATTTATTTATTTATTTATTTAGGTGCTTATTCATTTTTGTTATTGATGAATTAATGTTTTACATTTGATATTGACTAAGGATCTGACACCAGCGGTCTCCAGTACCCCTATATGGTACTCTGCCTCTACAAAACCGATCCATTGACCTGTCCATCCATCCATCCATCCATCCACCCATACATCTATCCATCCATCCATCCATCCATCCATCCATCCATCCATCCATCCATCCATCCATCCATCCACCAGTCAACCAAGCTAAGTACAAAAGGAGATCTCTCCTTGAATGGTGAGGAGAAACAACGATGCATAGGTAGGTTGCAAAGGGGCCGGTTTGGCTGAATAGGGCAGAGGGGCTGAACCAGGGAATGTGTTGGGGCGTGTGGGTTTGGGTGGGGTGAGCCGGAGGCCCTGTGAGCTGGGTCACATTTGGGGCAGGCAGGGGGTGGAAGGGGTTGCGAACAGCTGTCACTGGAGAACCATCACAAGTGCTGGAGCTGGTGAGCAGGGCACCTGGAAGAGAGGACAGACAAAGGAGAGAAGCAAAGTGCGGAGGAGAGGAGAGGGGAGGGGATGGTGAGGACAGGAGAGGACAGGATTGGAGGGGACCTGAGAAACCTACCTGGACAAAGGCAGCATACAGACATCCAGGAAGGCAGGCAGGCATACAGGCAGCTCTGGCCTGGGCTCCCTGGATCCCGGGCGCACCTCCACCTGTCTTCTCTTGGCTGCCAGCCCTGAGGTCCCTCGTCGGTCAGCACTGTCTTCCCATCCTTCCGTCCCTCTGTGCCAGGGCCCAGGCGTCTGGGCGCTGTTGCCTGACCTAGTGGCAGGGCAGTTGGGCTGCCCAGTGCCAGTGTGGCCAGCACAGATTGCCAGGGGCTAGGACATCACAGAGGGCTCCTGTGGTTGCTAGGCCACGGGGACCCCGCCCATCCAGTTGACCAGCAGCCATGACCCCCACGCTGAACTTGACCTGAGGGGTGGTGGCCAGCCACCAGAGCCAGAGCCCCAGGCCAAAGCAGGTGCTGGTCGGCCGGGCCAAGGGGCTATGGGCAGATTGGTGTGTGTCTGGGCATGGGGCTGGCATCTGACAGTCCAGGGCGGGGGACCAAGGTCCGCCAGGCCCCTGTCCCACCATGTGCACTGACACACAGTCTTGCTGACTGACTGACAGTCCCCGCCCCAGAGATACCCACACCAAGTCCCTGGGTGCCCTGAGCTGCCCCTGAGGGTTGGTGGGTGCCTGCCTGGACACATGCCTCCGTAATGGAGGCCTCTATTAATCCCGTTGCCTACTGACATCTGCCCTCCTGCCCCTCCTCCTCCTCCTCCTCCTCTTCTTCTTCCTCCTCCTCTTCCTCCTCCTCCTCCTCCTCCTCCTACTCCTCCACCTCCTCCACCCCCTCCTCCTCTTCCTCATCCTCAGAAGGACTCACTCAGGGCCCTTGGCCTAGGCAAGCCAGGGCTGCTGCTCTGGCTGCTGCAGCTTCTATCCAGTGGGTGGGTGCAGGAATCTGTTCCTGTCAATCCCAGATTCCTGGGACCTTCCATGCCTCCAGCGGCCCCCACTCTCTAGTCCAGAGCCCTCCTCAAAGATGCCCCCTTTCACCTTGCCCTCTGTCCCCCAGCTCCCCAACTAACATCTACTGTGTGCCTCCCTGAGCTACTTTACTGCCACCCTGCTTCTGCCCTCTAGCCCTGAGGGCCCAGGGACAGCCCAGCTGCCATCTCACCATCCAGCAGGGGTACCTGCCCTAACCCCCTGCCACCACACCCACACACACAGCCCTGCACACACTCCTGGGCTCCCCTGCCTGCAGCCTGCCTCTCAAACAGTCTCCTTCTGCCCCCTAGCCCCCTTACAGCCTCTGCCACGCACCCCCACAGACACCTGGGCATGAGCAACGCAGACATGCAAACAGCTCCCCTCACCCCCACTCCATTTGCTCCAAGGTTGTCAAGAGTCTTTTTTTCATGCCGTAGGGGAGGGAGTTGAGACAGTCCAATGTCCTGGGGAGCAAGAACTGCAAACAGTCCATCTACAATGTAACATTTGGGTCTCAGGTCGCCCAATCCCTAGTGCGCTGTGCAGACCTTTGACTGGCAAAAACACCCCATCTGAGTGTGAGACCTGGCTGGGCTAGTGGCTCTTTCTGTGGACTAAGAGACAGACAGACAGAGTTTTCAGGTTCAAAACCTATACTTCCCAGAAGACGGTCATTCACTTCGGTAAAAAAAAAAAAAAAAAAAAAAAAAAAAAAAAAAAAGGCTTTTTATTTTTTTTCCCCTGCCTGGGTAACCTGTCTGCTGCCTTTTTCAAAGTGAAAAAAGGGAAAAATCTTTTTTGGAGGGAAAAGGACCAAAATGCAGGCAGGTGGACTCCGTGGAGGGTGGATGGGGAGTTGCTCCTGCCCTGGCACTAGAACCCCAGCAGCTGTTCCAGGTCCTCTCTGATAACAGAGATCTCCGTGTGTCGTGTCATGACACTGTCTCCAGGACTGACCGTCAGGATAATGAGGATTCAAAAAGAGGCAGGTGATACTGCCTTCAAAAGTAAATCCAGGAAGGTTTGGCGGTATGTCAGAGGGTTAAGGGCTTGTGGCGCCTACGAATAGAGGGGACAGGTGGAAGGATTTGGGGTCTGGCCCCCAGACCGCCACCTGCAGGGGAGTCGCTTTACAGGGGGTGAAGCAGGTCTTTAGGAGCTCTATCTTTCTCTCCCACCCTGTATTTCCTCTGCTCTCTCCTTTTGTGTCTGTCAGATGCAAGGTCAGTAACAACAACAACAACAACAACAACAACAACAACAATAACCACCACAGTGACCAAGCAACAAGGGCAGCGAAAGGGGAACAAATGGAGTGCAGGAGCTGTGGATTATTCGTGGCACAGGCACTCAGCTGTGGCAATAACCCCTCGAGGCAATCAATCCATACATGAAGAAGTAATACAGGTAACAGAGACGTATATGTCCCTGTGTGTTTCCACTGAGTTAATGTAAATGCACTTTTATTTACTTCTTCATTTATTTATTACCTTGCCCCGAGAATTTCTTTTCATTGCTAAAAAAATAGTGTCCCATCAAGGGTACCAGGTGGTGCCAAACCCAGCTAAGCACTCATGTTACAATGCAGGAGGACTGGGCTTCAACACCCTGGTTCCCACCTGCCAGGGGAAATCTTTACAAGTGGTGCGGAAGTGCTGCAGGTGTCTCTCTCTGTGTCTCAAACTCTCTCTACCTCCCTTCCCTCTCAATTGCTGTCTATTTATTCCAGTGAATAATCAAGAAAATGGAAAGTAAAAAAAGAAAAAGGAAAAGGAAATATTCCACGACTTCAAATGGGCTACTCAGGACAATGCTTTCCTTGTTAAGATCCTCACAGCATTCCATATGCAGAAAGGCAAAGACGCCATGTATTTTTTAACCCAGTTTTTATTTTTATTCATTTATTTATTTATTTATTTAGGTGCTTATTCATTTTTGTTATTGATGAATTAATGTTTTACATTTGATATTGACTAAGGATCTGACACCAGCGGTCTCCAGTACCCCTATATGGTACTCTGCCTCTACAAAACCGATCCATTGACCTGTCCATCCATCCATCCATCCATCCACCCATACATCTATCCATCCATCCATCCATCCATCCATCCATCCATCCATCCATCCATCCATCCATCCACCAGTCAACCAAGCTAAGTACAAAAGGAGATCTCTCCTTGAATGGTGAGGAGAAACAACGATGCATAGGTAGGTTGCAAAGGGGCCGGTTTGGCTGAATAGGGCAGAGGGGCTGAACCAGGGAATGTGTTGGGGCGTGTGGGTTTGGGTGGGGTGAGCCGGAGGCCCTGTGAGCTGGGTCACATTTGGGGCAGGCAGGGGGTGGAAGGGGTTGCGGAACCATCACAAGTGCTGGAGCTGGTGAGCAGGGCACCTGGAAGAGAGGACAGACAAAGGAGAGAAGCAAAGTGCGGAGGAGAGGAGAGGGGAGGGGATGGTGAGGACAGGAGAGGACAGGATTGGAGGGGACCTGAGAAACCTACCTGGACAAAGGCAGCATACAGACATCCAGGAAGGCAGGCAGGCATACAGGCAGCTCTGGCCTGGGCTCCCTGGATCCCGGGCGCACCTCCACCTGTCTTCTCTTGGCTGCCAGCCCTGAGGTCCCTCGTCGGTCAGCACTGTCTTCCCATCCTTCCGTCCCTCTGTGCCAGGGCCCAGGCGTCTGGGCGCTGTTGCCTGACCTAGTGGCAGGGCAGTTGGGCTGCCCAGTGCCAGTGTGGCCAGCACAGATTGCCAGGGGCTAGGACATCACAGAGGGCTCCTGTGGTTGCTAGGCCACGGGGACCCCGCCCATCCAGTTGACCAGCAGCCATGACCCCCACGCTGAACTTGACCTGAGGGGTGGTGGCCAGCCACCAGAGCCAGAGCCCCAGGCCAAAGCAGGTGCTGGTCGGCCGGGCCAAGGGGCTATGGGCAGATTGGTGTGTGTCTGGGCATGGGGCTGGCATCTGACAGTCCAGGGCGGGGGACCAAGGTCCGCCAGGCCCCTGTCCCACCATGTGCACTGACACACAGTCTTGCTGACTGACTGACAGTCCCCGCCCCAGAGATACCCACACCAAGTCCCTGGGTGCCCTGAGCTGCCCCTGAGGGTTGGTGGGTGCCTGCCTGGACACATGCCTCCGTAATGGAGGCCTCTATTAATCCCGTTGCCTACTGACATCTGCCCTCCTGCCCCTCCTCCTCCTCCTCCTCCTCTTCTTCTTCCTCCTCCTCTTCCTCCTCCTCCTCCTCCTCCTCCTACTCCTCCACCTCCTCCACCCCCTCCTCCTCTTCCTCATCCTCAGAAGGACTCACTCAGGGCCCTTGGCCTAGGCAAGCCAGGGCTGCTGCTCTGGCTGCTGCAGCTTCTATCCAGTGGGTGGGTGCAGGAATCTGTTCCTGTCAATCCCAGATTCCTGGGACCTTCCATGCCTCCAGCGGCCCCCACTCTCTAGTCCAGAGCCCTCCTCAAAGATGCCCCCTTTCACCTTGCCCTCTGTCCCCCAGCTCCCCAACTAACATCTACTGTGTGCCTCCCTGAGCTACTTTACTGCCACCCTGCTTCTGCCCTCTAGCCCTGAGGGCCCAGGGACAGCCCAGCTGCCATCT
This sequence comes from Erinaceus europaeus, assembly GCF_950295315.1. Classification (NCBI taxonomy): domain Eukaryota; kingdom Metazoa; phylum Chordata; class Mammalia; order Eulipotyphla; family Erinaceidae; genus Erinaceus; species Erinaceus europaeus. The sequence continues at coordinate 164,225 of NW_026647669.1, read as the reverse complement.
CACCATCCAGCAGGGGTACCTGCCCTAACCCCCTGCCACCACACCCACACACACAGCCCTGCACACACTCCTGGGCTCCCCTGCCTGCAGCCTGCCTCTCAAACAGTCTCCTTCTGCCCCCTAGCCCCCTTACAGCCTCTGCCACGCACCCCCACAGACACCTGGGCATGAGCAACGCAGACATGCAAACAGCTCCCCTCACCCCCACTCCATTTGCTCCAAGGTTGTCAAGAGTCTTTTTTTCATGCCGTAGGGGAGGGAGTTGAGACAGTCCAATGTCCTGGGGAGCAAGAACTGCAAACAGTCCATCTACAATGTAACATTTGGGTCTCAGGTCGCCCAATCCCTAGTGCGCTGTGCAGACCTTTGACTGGCAAAAACACCCCATCTGAGTGTGAGACCTGGCTGGGCTAGTGGCTCTTTCTGTGGACTAAGAGACAGACAGACAGAGTTTTCAGGTTCAAAACCTATACTTCCCAGAAGATGGTCATTCACTTCGGTAAAAAAAAAAAAAAAAAAAAAAAAGGCTTTTTATTTTTTTTCCCCTGCCTGGGTAACCTGTCTGCTGCCTTTTTCAAAGTGAAAAAAGGGAAAAATCTTTTTTGGAGGGAAAAGGACCAAAATGCAGGCAGGTGGACTCCGTGGAGGGTGGATGGGGAGTTGCTCCTGCCCTGGCACTAGAAGCCCAGCAGCTGTTCCAGGTCCTCTCTGATAACAGAGATCTCCGTGTGTCGTGTCATGACACTGTCTCCAGGACTGACCGTCAGGATAATGAGGATTCAAAAAGAGGCAGGTGATACTGCCTTCAAAAGTAAATCCAGGAAGGTTTGGCGGTATGTCAGAGGGTTAAGGGCTTGTGGCGCCTACGAATAGAGGGGACAGGTGGAAGGATTTGGGGTCTGGCCCCCAGACCGCCACCTGCAGGGGAGTCGCTTTACAGGGGGTGAAGCAGGTCTTTAGGAGCTCTATCTTTCTCTCCCACCCTGTATTTCCTCTGCTCTCTCCTTTTGTGTCTGTCAGATGCAAGGTCAGTAACAACAACAACAACAACAACAACAACAACAATAACCACCACAGTGACCAAGCAACAAGGGCAGCGAAAGGGGAACAAATGGAGTGCAGGAGCTGTGGATTATTCGTGGCACAGGCACTCAGCTGTGGCAATAACCCCTCGAGGCAATCAATCCATACATGAAGAAGTAATACAGGTAACAGAGACGTATATGTCCCTGTGTGTTTCCACTGAGTTAATGTAAATGCACTTTTATTTACTTCTTCATTTATTTATTACCTTGCCACGAGAATTTCTTTTCATTGCTAAAAAAAAGTGTCCCATCAAGGGTACCAGGTGGTGCCAAACCCAGCTAAGCACTCATGTTACAATGCAGGAGGACTGGGCTTCAACACCCTGGTTCCCACCTGCCAGGGGAAATCTTTACAAGTGGTGCGGAAGTGCTGCAGGTGTCTCTCTCTGTGTCTCAAACTCTCTCTACCTCCCTTCCCTCTCAATTGCTGTCTATTTATTCCAGTGAATAATCAAGAAAATGGAAAGTAAAAAAAGAAAAAGGAAAAGGAAATATTCCACGACTTCAAATGGGCTACTCAGGACAATGCTTTCCTTGTTAAGATCCTCACAGCATTCCATATGCAGAAAGGCAAAGACGCCATGTATTTTTTAACCCAGTTTTTATTTTTATTCATTTATTTATTTATTTATTTAGGTGCTTATTCATTTTTGTTATTGATGAATTAATGTTTTACATTTGATATTGACTAAGGATCTGACACCAGCGGTCTCCAGTACCCCTATATGGTACTCTGCCTCTACAAAACCGATCCATTGACCTGTCCATCCATCCATCCATCCATCCACCCATACATCTATCCATCCATCCATCCATCCATCCATCCATCCATCCATCCATCCATCCACCAGTCAACCAAGCTAAGTACAAAAGGAGATCTCTCCTTGAATGGTGAGGAGAAACAACGATGCATAGGTAGGTTGCAAAGGGGCCGGTTTGGCTGAATAGGGCAGAGGGGCTGAACCAGGGAATGTGTTGGGGCGTGTGGGTTTGGGTGGGGTGAGCCGGAGGCCCTGTGAGCTGGGTCACATTTGGGGCAGGCAGGGGGTGGAAGGGGTTGCGAACAGCTGTCACTGGAGAACCATCACAAGTGCTGGAGCTGGTGAGCAGGGCACCTGGAAGAGAGGACAGACAAAGGAGAGAAGCAAAGTGCGGAGGAGAGGAGAGGGGAGGGGATGGTGAGGACAGGAGAGGACAGGATTGGAGGGGACCTGAGAAACCTACCTGGACAAAGGCAGCATACAGACATCCAGGAAGGCAGGCAGGCATACAGGCAGCTCTGGCCTGGGCTCCCTGGATCCCGGGCGCACCTCCACCTGTCTTCTCTTGGCTGCCAGCCCTGAGGTCCCTCGTCGGTCAGCACTGTCTTCCCATCCTTCCGTCCCTCTGTGCCAGGGCCCAGGCGTCTGGGCGCTGTTGCCTGACCTAGTGGCAGGGCAGTTGGGCTGCCCAGTGCCAGTGTGGCCAGCACAGATTGCCAGGGGCTAGGACATCACAGAGGGCTCCTGTGGTTGCTAGGCCACGGGGACCCCGCCCATCCAGTTGACCAGCAGCCATGACCCCCACGCTGAACTTGACCTGAGGGGTGGTGGCCAGCCACCAGAGCCAGAGCCCCAGGCCAAAGCAGGTGCTGGTCGGCCGGGCCAAGGGGCTATGGGCAGATTGGTGTGTGTCTGGGCATGGGGCTGGCATCTGACAGTCCAGGGCGGGGGACCAAGGTCCGCCAGGCCCCTGTCCCACCATGTGCACTGACACACAGTCTTGCTGACTGACTGACAGTCCCCGCCCCAGAGATACCCACACCAAGTCCCTGGGTGCCCTGAGCTGCCCCTGAGGGTTGGTGGGTGCCTGCCTGGACACATGCCTCCGTAATGGAGGCCTCTATTAATCCCGTTGCCTACTGACATCTGCCCTCCTGCCCCTCCTCCTCCTCCTCCTCCTCTTCTTCTTCCTCCTCCTCTTCCTCCTCCTCCTCCTCCTCCTCCTACTCCTCCACCTCCTCCACCCCCTCCTCCTCTTCCTCATCCTCAGAAGGACTCACTCAGGGCCCTTGGCCTAGGCAAGCCAGGGCTGCTGCTCTGGCTGCTGCAGCTTCTATCCAGTGGGTGGGTGCAGGAATCTGTTCCTGTCAATCCCAGATTCCTGGGACCTTCCATGCCTCCAGCGGCCCCCACTCTCTAGTCCAGAGCCCTCCTCAAAGATGCCCCCTTTCACCTTGCCCTCTGTCCCCCAGCTCCCCAACTAACATCTACTGTGTGCCTCCCTGAGCTACTTTACTGCCACCCTGCTTCTGCCCTCTAGCCCTGAGGGCCCAGGGACAGCCCAGCTGCCATCTCACCATCCAGCAGGGGTACCTGCCCTAACCCCCTGCCACCACACCCACACACACAGCCCTGCACACACTCCTGGGCTCCCCTGCCTGCAGCCTGCCTCTCAAACAGTCTCCTTCTGCCCCCTAGCCCCCTTACAGCCTCTGCCACGCACCCCCACAGACACCTGGGCATGAGCAACGCAGACATGCAAACAGCTCCCCTCACCCCCACTCCATTTGCTCCAAGGTTGTCAAGAGTCTTTTTTTCATGCCGTAGGGGAGGGAGTTGAGACAGTCCAATGTCCTGGGGAGCAAGAACTGCAAACAGTCCATCTACAATGTAACATTTGGGTCTCAGGTCGCCCAATCCCTAGTGCGCTGTGCAGACCTTTGACTGGCAAAAACACCCCATCTGAGTGTGAGACCTGGCTGGGCTAGTGGCTCTTTCTGTGGACTAAGAGACAGACAGACAGAGTTTTCAGGTTCAAAACCTATACTTCCCAGAAGATGGTCATTCACTTCGGTAAAAAAAAAAAAAAAAAAAAAAAAAGGCTTTTTATTTTTTTTCCCCTGCCTGGGTAACCTGTCTGCTGCCTTTTTCAAAGTGAAAAAAGGGAAAAATCTTTTTTGGAGGGAAAAGGACCAAAATGCAGGCAGGTGGACTCCGTGGAGGGTGGATGGGGAGTTGCTCCTGCCCTGGCACTAGAACCCCAGCAGCTGTTCCAGGTCCTCTCTGATAACAGAGATCTCCGTGTGTCGTGTCATGACACTGTCTCCAGGACTGACCGTCAGGATAATGAGGATTCAAAAAGAGGCAGGTGATACTGCCTTCAAAAGTAAATCCAGGAAGGTTTGGCGGTATGTCAGAGGGTTAAGGGCTTGTGGCGCCTACGAATAGAGGGGACAGGTGGAAGGATTTGGGGTCTGGCCCCCAGACCGCCACCTGCAGGGGAGTCGCTTTACAGGGGGTGAAGCAGGTCTTTAGGAGCTCTATCTTTCTCTCCCACCCTGTATTTCCTCTGCTCTCTCCTTTTGTGTCTGTCAGATGCAAGGTCAGTAACAACAACAACAACAACAACAACAACAACAATAACCACCACAGTGACCAAGCAACAAGGGCAGCGAAAGGGGAACAAATGGAGTGCAGGAGCTGTGGATTATTCGTGGCACAGGCACTCAGCTGTGGCAATAACCCCTCGAGGCAATCAATCCATACATGAAGAAGTAATACAGGTAACAGAGACGTATATGTCCCTGTGTGTTTCCACTGAGTTAATGTAAATGCACTTTTATTTACTTCTTCATTTATTTATTACCTTGCCCCGAGAATTTCTTTTCATTGCTAAAAAAATAGTGTCCCATCAAGGGTACCAGGTGGTGCCAAACCCAGCTAAGCACTCATGTTACAATGCAGGAGGACTGGGCTTCAACACCCTGGTTCCCACCTGCCAGGGGAAATCTTTACAAGTGGTGCGGAAGTGCTGCAGGTGTCTCTCTCTGTGTCTCAAACTCTCTCTACCTCCCTTCCCTCTCAATTGCTGTCTATTTATTCCAGTGAATAATCAAGAAAATGGAAAGTAAAAAAAGAAAAAGGAAAAGGAAATATTCCACGACTTCAAATGGGCTACTCAGGACAATGCTTTCCTTGTTAAGATCCTCACAGCATTCCATATGCAGAAAGGCAAAGACGCCATGTATTTTTTAACCCAGTTTTTATTTTTATTCATTTATTTATTTATTTATTTAGGTGCTTATTCATTTTTGTTATTGATGAATTAATGTTTTACATTTGATATTGACTAAGGATCTGACACCAGCGGTCTCCAGTACCCCTATATGGTACTCTGCCTCTACAAAACCGATCCATTGACCTGTCCATCCATCCATCCATCCATCCATCCACCCATACATCTATCCATCCATCCATCCATCCATCCATCCATCCATCCATCCATCCATCCACCAGTCAACCAAGCTAAGTACAAAAGGAGATCTCTCCTTGAATGGTGAGGAGAAACAACGATGCATAGGTAGGTTGCAAAGGGGCCGGTTTGGCTGAATAGGGCAGAGGGGCTGAACCAGGGAATGTGTTGGGGCGTGTGGGTTTGGGTGGGGTGAGCCGGAGGCCCTGTGAGCTGGGTCACATTTGGGGCAGGCAGGGGGTGGAAGGGGTTGCGAACAGCTGTCACTGGAGAACCATCACAAGTGCTGGAGCTGGTGAGCAGGGCACCTGGAAGAGAGGACAGACAAAGGAGAGAAGCAAAGTGCGGAGGAGAGGAGAGGGGAGGGGATGGTGAGGACAGGAGAGGACAGGATTGGAGGGGACCTGAGAAACCTACCTGGACAAAGGCAGCATACAGACATCCAGGAAGGCAGGCAGGCATACAGGCAGCTCTGGCCTGGGCTCCCTGGATCCCGGGCGCACCTCCACCTGTCTTCTCTTGGCTGCCAGCCCTGAGGTCCCTCGTCGGTCAGCACTGTCTTCCCATCCTTCCGTCCCTCTGTGCCAGGGCCCAGGCGTCTGGGCGCTGTTGCCTGACCTAGTGGCAGGGCAGTTGGGCTGCCCAGTGCCAGTGTGGCCAGCACAGATTGCCAGGGGCTAGGACATCACAGAGGGCTCCTGTGGTTGCTAGGCCACGGGGACCCCGCCCATCCAGTTGACCAGCAGCCATGACCCCCACGCTGAACTTGACCTGAGGGGTGGTGGCCAGCCACCAGAGCCAGAGCCCCAGGCCAAAGCAGGTGCTGGTCGGCCGGGCCAAGGGGCTATGGGCAGATTGGTGTGTGTCTGGGCATGGGGCTGGCATCTGACAGTCCAGGGCGGGGGACCAAGGTCCGCCAGGCCCCTGTCCCACCATGTGCACTGACACACAGTCTTGCTGACTGACTGACAGTCCCCGCCCCAGAGATACCCACACCAAGTCCCTGGGTGCCCTGAGCTGCCCCTGAGGGTTGGTGGGTGCCTGCCTGGACACATGCCTCCGTAATGGAGGCCTCTATTAATCCCGTTGCCTACTGACATCTGCCCTCCTGCCCCTCCTCCTCCTCCTCCTCCTCTTCTTCTTCCTCCTCCTCTTCCTCCTCCTCCTCCTCCTCCTCCTACTCCTCCACCTCCTCCACCCCCTCCTCCTCTTCCTCATCCTCAGAAGGACTCACTCAGGGCCCTTGGCCTAGGCAAGCCAGGGCTGCTGCTCTGGCTGCTGCAGCTTCTATCCAGTGGGTGGGTGCAGGAATCTGTTCCTGTCAATCCCAGATTGTTGTTGTTGACAACAACAACAACAATAACCACCACAGTGACCAAGCAACAAGGGCAGCGAAAGGGGAACAAATGGAGTGCAGGAGCTGTGGATTATTCGTGGCACAGGCACTCAGCTGTGGCAATAACCCCTCGAGGCAATCAATCCATACATGAAGAAGTAATACAGGTAACAGAGACGTATATGTCCCTGTGTGTTTCCACTGAGTTAATGTAAATGCACTTTTATTTACTTCTTCATTTATTTATTACCTTGCCCCGAGAATTTCTTTTCATTGCTAAAAAAATAGTGTCCCATCAAGGGTACCAGGTGGTGCCAAACCCAGCTAAGCACTCATGTTACAATGCAGGAGGACTGGGCTTCAACACCCTGGTTCCCACCTGCCAGGGGAAATCTTTACAAGTGGTGCGGAAGTGCTGCAGGTGTCTCTCTCTGTGTCTCAAACTCTCTCTACCTCCCTTCCCTCTCAATTGCTGTCTATTTATTCCAGTGAATAATCAAGAAAATGGAAAGTAAAAAAAGAAAAAGGAAAAGGAAATATTCCACGACTTCAAATGGGCTACTCAGGACAATGCTTTCCTTGTTAAGATCCTCACAGCATTCCATATGCAGAAAGGCAAAGACGCCATGTATTTTTTAACCCAGTTTTTATTTTTATTCATTTATTTATTTATTTATTTAGGTGCTTATTCATTTTTGTTATTGATGAATTAATGTTTTACATTTGATATTGACTAAGGATCTGACACCAGCGGTCTCCAGTACCCCTATATGGTACTCTGCCTCTACAAAACCGATCCATTGACCTGTCCATCCATCCATCCATCCATCCATCCACCCATACATCTATCCATCCATCCATCCATCCATCCATCCATCCATCCATCCATCCATCCACCAGTCAACCAAGCTAAGTACAAAAGGAGATCTCTCCTTGAATGGTGAGGAGAAACAACGATGCATAGGTAGGTTGCAAAGGGGCCGGTTTGGCTGAATAGGGCAGAGGGGCTGAACCAGGGAATGTGTTGGGGCGTGTGGGTTTGGGTGGGGTGAGCCGGAGGCCCTGTGAGCTGGGTCACATTTGGGGCAGGCAGGGGGTGGAAGGGGTTGCGAACAGCTGTCACTGGAGAACCATCACAAGTGCTGGAGCTGGTGAGCAGGGCACCTGGAAGAGAGGACAGACAAAGGAGAGAAGCAAAGTGCGGAGGAGAGGAGAGGGGAGGGGATGGTGAGGACAGGAGAGGACAGGATTGGAGGGGACCTGAGAAACCTACCTGGACAAAGGCAGCATACAGACATCCAGGAAGGCAGGCAGGCATACAGGCAGCTCTGGCCTGGGCTCCCTGGATCCCGGGCGCACCTCCACCTGTCTTCTCTTGGCTGCCAGCCCTGAGGTCCCTCGTCGGTCAGCACTGTCTTCCCATCCTTCCGTCCCTCTGTGCCAGGGCCCAGGCGTCTGGGCGCTGTTGCCTGACCTAGTGGCAGGGCAGTTGGGCTGCCCAGTGCCAGTGTGGCCAGCACAGATTGCCAGGGGCTAGGACATCACAGAGGGCTCCTGTGGTTGCTAGGCCACGGGGACCCCGCCCATCCAGTTGACCAGCAGCCATGACCCCCACGCTGAACTTGACCTGAGGGGTGGTGGCCAGCCACCAGAGCCAGAGCCCCAGGCCAAAGCAGGTGCTGGTCGGCCGGGCCAAGGGGCTATGGGCAGATTGGTGTGTGTCTGGGCATGGGGCTGGCATCTGACAGTCCAGGGCGGGGGACCAAGGTCCGCCAGGCCCCTGTCCCACCATGTGCACTGACACACAGTCTTGCTGACTGACTGACAGTCCCCGCCCCAGAGATACCCACACCAAGTCCCTGGGTGCCCTGAGCTGCCCCTGAGGGTTGGTGGGTGCCTGCCTGGACACATGCCTCCGTAATGGAGGCCTCTATTAATCCCGTTGCCTACTGACATCTGCCCTCCTGCCCCTCCTCCTCCTCCTCCTCCTCTTCTTCTTCCTCCTCCTCTTCCTCCTCCTCCTCCTCCTCCTCCTACTCCTCCACCTCCTCCACCCCCTCCTCCTCTTCCTCATCCTCAGAAGGACTCACTCAGGGCCCTTGGCCTAGGCAAGCCAGGGCTGCTGCTCTGGCTGCTGCAGCTTCTATCCAGTGGGTGGGTGCAGGAATCTGTTCCTGTCAATCCCAGATTCCTGGGACCTTCCATGCCTCCAGCGGCCCCCACTCTCTAGTCCAGAGCCCTCCTCAAAGATGCCCCCTTTCACCTTGCCCTCTGTCCCCCAGCTCCCCAACTAACATCTACTGTGTGCCTCCCTGAGCTACTTTACTGCCACCCTGCTTCTGCCCTCTAGCCCTGAGGGCCCAGGGACAGCCCAGCTGCCATCTCACCATCCAGCAGGGGTACCTGCCCTAACCCCCTGCCACCACACCCACACACACAGCCCTGCACACACTCCTGGGCTCCCCTGCCTGCAGCCTGCCTCTCAAACAGTCTCCTTCTGCCCCCTAGCCCCCTTACAGCCTCTGCCACGCACCCCCACAGACACCTGGGCATGAGCAACGCAGACATGCAAACAGCTCCCCTCACCCCCACTCCATTTGCTCCAAGGTTGTCAAGAGTCTTTTTTTCATGCCGTAGGGGAGGGAGTTGAGACAGTCCAATGTCCTGGGGAGCAAGAACTGCAAACAGTCCATCTACAATGTAACATTTGGGTCTCAGGTCGCCCAATCCCTAGTGCGCTGTGCAGACCTTTGACTGGCAAAAACACCCCATCTGAGTGTGAGACCTGGCTGGGCTAGTGGCTCTTTCTGTGGACTAAGAGACAGACAGACAGAGTTTTCAGGTTCAAAACCTATACTTCCCAGAAGATGGTCATTCACTTCGGTAAAAAAAAAAAAAAAAAAAAAAAAAGGCTTTTTATTTTTTTTCCCCTGCCTGGGTAACCTGTCTGCTGCCTTTTTCAAAGTGAAAAAAGGGAAAAATCTTTTTTGGAGGGAAAAGGACCAAAATGCAGGCAGGTGGACTCCGTGGAGGGTGGATGGGGAGTTGCTCCTGCCCTGGCACTAGAAGCCCAGCAGCTGTTCCAGGTCCTCTCTGATAACAGAGATCTCCGTGTGTCGTGTCATGACACTGTCTCCAGGACTGACCGTCAGGATAATGAGGATTCAAAAAGAGGCAGGTGATACTGCCTTCAAAAGTAAATCCAGGAAGGTTTGGCGGTATGTCAGAGGGTTAAGGGCTTGTGGCGCCTACGAATAGAGGGGACAGGTGGAAGGATTTGGGGTCTGGCCCCCAGACCGCCACCTGCAGGGGAGTCGCTTTACAGGGGGTGAAGCAGGTCTTTAGGAGCTCTATCTTTCTCTCCCACCCTGTATTTCCTCTGCTCTCTCCTTTTGTGTCTGTCAGATGCAAGGTCAGTAACAACAACAACAACAACAACAACAACAACAATAACCACCACAGTGACCAAGCAACAAGGGCAGCGAAAGGGGAACAAATGGAGTGCAGGAGCTGTGGATTATTCGTGGCACAGGCACTCAGCTGTGGCAATAACCCCTCGAGGCAATCAATCCATACATGAAGAAGTAATACAGGTAACAGAGACGTATATGTCCCTGTGTGTTTCCACTGAGTTAATGTAAATGCACTTTTATTTACTTCTTCATTTATTTATTACCTTGCCACGAGAATTTCTTTTCATTGCTAAAAAAAAGTGTCCCATCAAGGGTACCAGGTGGTGCCAAACCCAGCTAAGCACTCATGTTACAATGCAGGAGGACTGGGCTTCAACACCCTGGTTCCCACCTGCCAGGGGAAATCTTTACAAGTGGTGCGGAAGTGCTGCAGGTGTCTCTCTCTGTGTCTCAAACTCTCTCTACCTCCCTTCCCTCTCAATTGCTGTCTATTTATTCCAGTGAATAATCAAGAAAATGGAAAGTAAAAAAAGAAAAAGGAAAAGGAAATATTCCACGACTTCAAATGGGCTACTCAGGACAATGCTTTCCTTGTTAAGATCCTCACAGCATTCCATATGCAGAAAGGCAAAGACGCCATGTATTTTTTAACCCAGTTTTTATTTTTATTCATTTATTTATTTATTTATTTAGGTGCTTATTCATTTTTGTTATTGATGAATTAATGTTTTACATTTGATATTGACTAAGGATCTGACACCAGCGGTCTCCAGTACCCCTATATGGTACTCTGCCTCTACAAAACCGATCCATTGACCTGTCCATCCATCCATCCATCCATCCACCCATACATCTATCCATCCATCCATCCATCCATCCATCCATCCATCCATCCATCCATCCATCCATCCACCAGTCAACCAAGCTAAGTACAAAAGGAGATCTCTCCTTGAATGGTGAGGAGAAACAACGATGCATAGGTAGGTTGCAAAGGGGCCGGTTTGGCTGAATAGGGCAGAGGGGCTGAACCAGGGAATGTGTTGGGGCGTGTGGGTTTGGGTGGGGTGAGCCGGAGGCCCTGTGAGCTGGGTCACATTTGGGGCAGGCAGGGGGTGGAAGGGGTTGCGAACAGCTGTCACTGGAGAACCATCACAAGTGCTGGAGCTGGTGAGCAGGGCACCTGGAAGAGAGGACAGACAAAGGAGAGAAGCAAAGTGCGGAGGAGAGGAGAGGGGAGGGGATGGTGAGGACAGGAGAGGACAGGATTGGAGGGGACCTGAGAAACCTACCTGGACAAAGGCAGCATACAGACATCCAGGAAGGCAGGCAGGCATACAGGCAGCTCTGGCCTGGGCTCCCTGGATCCCGGGCGCACCTCCACCTGTCTTCTCTTGGCTGCCAGCCCTGAGGTCCCTCGTCGGTCAGCACTGTCTTCCCATCCTTCCGTCCCTCTGTGCCAGGGCCCAGGCGTCTGGGCGCTGTTGCCTGACCTAGTGGCAGGGCAGTTGGGCTGCCCAGTGCCAGTGTGGCCAGCACAGATTGCCAGGGGCTAGGACATCACAGAGGGCTCCTGTGGTTGCTAGGCCACGGGGACCCCGCCCATCCAGTTGACCAGCAGCCATGACCCCCACGCTGAACTTGACCTGAGGGGTGGTGGCCAGCCACCAGAGCCAGAGCCCCAGGCCAAAGCAGGTGCTGGTCGGCCGGGCCAAGGGGCTATGGGCAGATTGGTGTGTGTCTGGGCATGGGGCTGGCATCTGACAGTCCAGGGCGGGGGACCAAGGTCCGCCAGGCCCCTGTCCCACCATGTGCACTGACACACAGTCTTGCTGACTGACTGACAGTCCCCGCCCCAGAGATACCCACACCAAGTCCCTGGGTGCCCTGAGCTGCCCCTGAGGGTTGGTGGGTGCCTGCCTGGACACATGCCTCCGTAATGGAGGCCTCTATTAATCCCGTTGCCTACTGACATCTGCCCTCCTGCCCCTCCTCCTCCTCCTCCTCCTCTTCTTCTTCCTCCTCCTCTTCCTCCTCCTCCTCCTCCTCCTCCTACTCCTCCACCTCCTCCACCCCCTCCTCCTCTTCCTCATCCTCAGAAGGACTCACTCAGGGCCCTTGGCCTAGGCAAGCCAGGGCTGCTGCTCTGGCTGCTGCAGCTTCTATCCAGTGGGTGGGTGCAGGAATCTGTTCCTGTCAATCCCAGATTCCTGGGACCTTCCATGCCTCCAGCTGCCCCCACTCTCTAGTCCAGAGCCCTCCTCAAAGATGCCCCCTTTCACCTTGCCCTCTGTCCCCCAGCTCCCCAACTAACATCTACTGTGTGCCTCCCTGAGCTACTTTACTGCCACCCTGCTTCTGCCCTCTAGCCCTGAGGGCCCAGGGACAGCCCAGCTGCCATCTCACCATCCAGCAGGGGTACCTGCCCTAACCCCCTGCCACCACACCCACACACACAGCCCTGCACACACTCCTGGGCTCCCCTGCCTGCAGCCTGCCTCTCAAACAGTCTCCTTCTGCCCCCTAGCCCCCTTACAGCCTCTGCCACGCACCCCCACAGACACCTGGGCATGAGCAACGCAGACATGCAAACAGCTCCCCTCACCCCCACTCCATTTGCTCCAAGGTTGTCAAGAGTCTTTTTTTCATGCCGTAGGGGAGGGAGTTGAGACAGTCCAATGTCCTGGGGAGCAAGAACTGCAAACAGTCCATCTACAATGTAACATTTGGGTCTCAGGTCGCCCAATCCCTAGTGCGCTGTGCACACCTTTGACTGGCAAAAACACCCCATCTGAGTGTGAGACCTGGCTGGGCTAGTGGCTCTTTCTGTGGACTAAGAGACAGACAGACAGAGTTTTCAGGTTCAAAACCTATACTTCCCAGAAGATGGTCATTCACTTCGGTAAAAAAAAAAAAAAAAAAAAAAAAAAGGCTTTTTATTTTTTTTCCCCTGCCTGGGTAACCTGTCTGCTGCCTTTTTCAAAGTGAAAAAAGGGAAAAATCTTTTTTGGAGGGAAAAGGACCAAAATGCAGGCAGGTGGACTCCGTGGAGGGTGGATGGGGAGTTGCTCCTGCCCTGGCACTAGAACCCCAGCAGCTGTTCCAGGTCCTCTCTGATAACAGAGATCTCCGTGTGTCGTGTCATGACACTGTCTCCAGGACTGACCGTCAGGATAATGAGGATTCAAAAAGAGGCAGGTGATACTGCCTTCAAAAGTAAATCCAGGAAGGTTTGGCGGTATGTCAGAGGGTTAAGGGCTTGTGGCGCCTACGAATAGAGGGGACAGGTGGAAGGATTTGGGGTCTGGCCCCCAGACCGCCACCTGCAGGGGAGTCGCTTTACAGGGGGTGAAGCAGGTCTTTAGGAGCTCTATCTTTCTCTCCCACCCTGTATTTCCTCTGCTCTCTCCTTTTGTGTCTGTCAGATGCAAGGTCAGTAACAACAACAACAACAACAACAACAACAACAATAACCACCACAGTGACCAAGCAACAAGGGCAGCGAAAGGGGAACAAATGGAGTGCAGGAGCTGTGGATTATTCGTGGCACAGGCACTCAGCTGTGGCAATAACCCCTCGAGGCAATCAATCCATACATGAAGAAGTAATACAGGTAACAGAGACGTATATGTCCCTGTGTGTTTCCACTGAGTTAATGTAAATGCACTTTTATTTACTTCTTCATTTATTTATTACCTTGCCACGAGAATTTCTTTTCATTGCTAAAAAAAAGTGTCCCATCAAGGGTACCAGGTGGTGCCAAACCCAGCTAAGCACTCATGTTACAATGCAGGAGGACTGGGCTTCAACACCCTGGTTCCCACCTGCCAGGGGAAATCTTTACAAGTGGTGCGGAAGTGCTGCAGGTGTCTCTCTCTGTGTCTCAAACTCTCTCTACCTCCCTTCCCTCTCAATTGCTGTCTATTTATTCCAGTGAATAATCAAGAAAATGGAAAGTAAAAAAAGAAAAAGGAAAAGGAAATATTCCACGACTTCAAATGGGCTACTCAGGACAATGCTTTCCTTGTTAAGATCCTCACAGCATTCCATATGCAGAAAGGCAAAGACGCCATGTATTTTTTAACCCAGTTTTTATTTTTATTCATTTATTTATTTATTTATTTAGGTGCTTATTCATTTTTGTTATTGATGAATTAATGTTTTACATTTGATATTGACTAAGGATCTGACACCAGCGGTCTCCAGTACCCCTATATGGTACTCTGCCTCTACAAAACCGATCCATTGACCTGTCCATCCATCCATCCATCCATCCACCCATACATCTATCCATCCATCCATCCATCCATCCATCCATCCATCCATCCATCCATCCACCAGTCAACCAAGCTAAGTACAAAAGGAGATCTCTCCTTGAATGGTGAGGAGAAACAACGATGCATAGGTAGGTTGCAAAGGGGCCGGTTTGGCTGAATAGGGCAGAGGGGCTGAACCAGGGAATGTGTTGGGGCGTGTGGGTTTGGGTGGGGTGAGCCGGAGGCCCTGTGAGCTGGGTCACATTTGGGGCAGGCAGGGGGTGGAAGGGGTTGCGAACAGCTGTCACTGGAGAACCATCACAAGTGCTGGAGCTGGTGAGCAGGGCACCTGGAAGAGAGGACAGACAAAGGAGAGAAGCAAAGTGCGGAGGAGAGGAGAGGGGAGGGGATGGTGAGGACAGGAGAGGACAGGATTGGAGGGGACCTGAGAAACCTACCTGGACAAAGGCAGCATACAGACATCCAGGAAGGCAGGCAGGCATACAGGCAGCTCTGGCCTGGGCTCCCTGGATCCCGGGCGCACCTCCACCTGTCTTCTCTTGGCTGCCAGCCCTGAGGTCCCTCGTCGGTCAGCACTGTCTTCCCATCCTTCCGTCCCTCTGTGCCAGGGCCCAGGCGTCTGGGCGCTGTTGCCTGACCTAGTGGCAGGGCAGTTGGGCTGCCCAGTGCCAGTGTGGCCAGCACAGATTGCCAGGGGCTAGGACATCACAGAGGGCTCCTGTGGTTGCTAGGCCACGGGGACCCCGCCCATCCAGTTGACCAGCAGCCATGACCCCCACGCTGAACTTGACCTGAGGGGTGGTGGCCAGCCACCAGAGCCAGAGCCCCAGGCCAAAGCAGGTGCTGGTCGGCCGGGCCAAGGGGCTATGGGCAGATTGGTGTGTGTCTGGGCATGGGGCTGGCATCTGACAGTCCAGGGCGGGGGACCAAGGTCCGCCAGGCCCCTGTCCCACCATGTGCACTGACACACAGTCTTGCTGACTGACTGACAGTCCCCGCCCCAGAGATACCCACACCAAGTCCCTGGGTGCCCTGAGCTGCCCCTGAGGGTTGGTGGGTGCCTGCCTGGACACATGCCTCCGTAATGGAGGCCTCTATTAATCCCGTTGCCTACTGACATCTGCCCTCCTGCCCCTCCTCCTCCTCCTCCTCCTCTTCTTCTTCCTCCTCCTCTTCCTCCTCCTCCTCCTCCTCCTCCTACTCCTCCACCTCCTCCACCCCCTCCTCCTCTTCCTCATCCTCAGAAGGACTCACTCAGGGCCCTTGGCCTAGGCAAGCCAGGGCTGCTGCTCTGGCTGCTGCAGCTTCTATCCAGTGGGTGGGTGCAGGAATCTGTTCCTGTCAATCCCAGATTCCTGGGACCTTCCATGCCTCCAGCGGCCCCCACTCTCTAGTCCAGAGCCCTCCTCAAAGATGCCCCCTTTCACCTTGCCCTCTGTCCCCCAGCTCCCCAACTAACATCTACTGTGTGCCTCCCTGAGCTACTTTACTGCCACCCTGCTTCTGCCCTCTAGCCCTGAGGGCCCAGGGACAGCCCAGCTGCCATCTCACCATCCAGCAGGGGTACCTGCCCTAACCCCCTGCCACCACACCCACACACACAGCCCTGCACACACTCCTGGGCTCCCCTGCCTGCAGCCTGCCTCTCAAACAGTCTCCTTCTGCCCCCTAGCCCCCTTACAGCCTCTGCCACGCACCCCCACAGACACCTGGGCATGAGCAACGCAGACATGCAAACAGCTCCCCTCACCCCCACTCCATTTGCTCCAAGGTTGTCAAGAGTCTTTTTTTCATGCCGTAGGGGAGGGAGTTGAGACAGTCCAATGTCCTGGGGAGCAAGAACTGCAAACAGTCCATCTACAATGTAACATTTGGGTCTCAGGTCGCCCAATCCCTAGTGCGCTGTGCAGACCTTTGACTGGCAAAAACACCCCATCTGAGTGTGAGACCTGGCTGGGCTAGTGGCTCTTTCTGTGGACTAAGAGACAGACAGACAGAGTTTTCAGGTTCAAAACCTATACTTCCCAGAAGACGGTCATTCACTTCGGTAAAAAAAAAAAAAAAAAAAAAAAAAAAAAAAAAAAAGGCTTTTTATTTTTTTTCCCCTGCCTGGGTAACCTGTCTGCTGCCTTTTTCAAAGTGAAAAAAGGGAAAAATCTTTTTTGGAGGGAAAAGGACCAAAATGCAGGCAGGTGGACTCCGTGGAGGGTGGATGGGGAGTTGCTCCTGCCCTGGCACTAGAACCCCAGCAGCTGTTCCAGGTCCTCTCTGATAACAGAGATCTCCGTGTGTCGTGTCATGACACTGTCTCCAGGACTGACCGTCAGGATAATGAGGATTCAAAAAGAGGCAGGTGATACTGCCTTCAAAAGTAAATCCAGGAAGGTTTGGCGGTATGTCAGAGGGTTAAGGGCTTGTGGCGCCTACGAATAGAGGGGACAGGTGGAAGGATTTGGGGTCTGGCCCCCAGACCGCCACCTGCAGGGGAGTCGCTTTACAGGGGGTGAAGCAGGTCTTTAGGAGCTCTATCTTTCTCTCCCACCCTGTATTTCCTCTGCTCTCTCCTTTTGTGTCTGTCAGATGCAAGGTCAGTAACAACAACAACAACAACAACAACAACAACAACAATAACCACCACAGTGACCAAGCAACAAGGGCAGCGAAAGGGGAACAAATGGAGTGCAGGAGCTGTGGATTATTCGTGGCACAGGCACTCAGCTGTGGCAATAACCCCTCGAGGCAATCAATCCATACATGAAGAAGTAATACAGGTAACAGAGACGTATATGTCCCTGTGTGTTTCCACTGAGTTAATGTAAATGCACTTTTATTTACTTCTTCATTTATTTATTACCTTGCCCCGAGAATTTCTTTTCATTGCTAAAAAAATAGTGTCCCATCAAGGGTACCAGGTGGTGCCAAACCCAGCTAAGCACTCATGTTACAATGCAGGAGGACTGGGCTTCAACACCCTGGTTCCCACCTGCCAGGGGAAATCTTTACAAGTGGTGCGGAAGTGCTGCAGGTGTCTCTCTCTGTGTCTCAAACTCTCTCTACCTCCCTTCCCTCTCAATTGCTGTCTATTTATTCCAGTGAATAATCAAGAAAATGGAAAGTAAAAAAAGAAAAAGGAAAAGGAAATATTCCACGACTTCAAATGGGCTACTCAGGACAATGCTTTCCTTGTTAAGATCCTCACAGCATTCCATATGCAGAAAGGCAAAGACGCCATGTATTTTTTAACCCAGTTTTTATTTTTATTCATTTATTTATTTATTTATTTAGGTGCTTATTCATTTTTGTTATTGATGAATTAATGTTTTACATTTGATATTGACTAAGGATCTGACACCAGCGGTCTCCAGTACCCCTATATGGTACTCTGCCTCTACAAAACCGATCCATTGACCTGTCCATCCATCCATCCATCCATCCACCCATACATCTATCCATCCATCCATCCATCCATCCATCCATCCATCCATCCATCCATCCATCCACCAGTCAACCAAGCTAAGTACAAAAGGAGATCTCTCCTTGAATGGTGAGGAGAAACAACGATGCATAGGTAGGTTGCAAAGGGGCCGGTTTGGCTGAATAGGGCAGAGGGGCTGAACCAGGGAATGTGTTGGGGCGTGTGGGTTTGGGTGGGGTGAGCCGGAGGCCCTGTGAGCTGGGTCACATTTGGGGCAGGCAGGGGGTGGAAGGGGTTGCGAACAGCTGTCACTGGAGAACCATCACAAGTGCTGGAGCTGGTGAGCAGGGCACCTGGAAGAGAGGACAGACAAAGGAGAGAAGCAAAGTGCGGAGGAGAGGAGAGGGGAGGGGATGGTGAGGACAGGAGAGGACAGGATTGGAGGGGACCTGAGAAACCTACCTGGACAAAGGCAGCATACAGACATCCAGGAAGGCAGGCAGGCATACAGGCAGCTCTGGCCTGGGCTCCCTGGATCCCGGGCGCACCTCCACCTGTCTTCTCTTGGCTGCCAGCCCTGAGGTCCCTCGTCGGTCAGCACTGTCTTCCCATCCTTCCGTCCCTCTGTGCCAGGGCCCAGGCGTCTGGGCGCTGTTGCCTGACCTAGTGGCAGGGCAGTTGGGCTGCCCAGTGCCAGTGTGGCCAGCACAGATTGCCAGGGGCTAGGACATCACAGAGGGCTCCTGTGGTTGCTAGGCCACGGGGACCCCGCCCATCCAGTTGACCAGCAGCCATGACCCCCACGCTGAACTTGACCTGAGGGGTGGTGGCCAGCCACCAGAGCCAGAGCCCCAGGCCAAAGCAGGTGCTGGTCGGCCGGGCCAAGGGGCTATGGGCAGATTGGTGTGTGTCTGGGCATGGGGCTGGCATCTGACAGTCCAGGGCGGGGGACCAAGGTCCGCCAGGCCCCTGTCCCACCATGTGCACTGACACACAGTCTTGCTGACTGACTGACAGTCCCCGCCCCAGAGATACCCACACCAAGTCCCTGGGTGCCCTGAGCTGCCCCTGAGGGTTGGTGGGTGCCTGCCTGGACACATGCCTCCGTAATGGAGGCCTCTATTAATCCCGTTGCCTACTGACATCTGCCCTCCTGCCCCTCCTCCTCCTCCTCCTCCTCTTCTTCTTCCTCCTCCTCTTCCTCCTCCTCCTCCTCCTCCTCCTACTCCTCCACCTCCTCCACCCCCTCCTCCTCTTCCTCATCCTCAGAAGGACTCACTCAGGGCCCTTGGCCTAGGCAAGCCAGGGCTGCTGCTCTGGCTGCTGCAGCTTCTATCCAGTGGGTGGGTGCAGGAATCTGTTCCTGTCAATCCCAGATTCCTGGGACCTTCCATGCCTCCAGCGGCCCCCACTCTCTAGTCCAGAGCCCTCCTCAAAGATGCCCCCTTTCACCTTGCCCTCTGTCCCCCAGCTCCCCAACTAACATCTACTGTGTGCCTCCCTGAGCTACTTTACTGCCACCCTGCTTCTGCCCTCTAGCCCTGAGGGCCCAGGGACAGCCCAGCTGCCATCTCACCATCCAGCAGGGGTACCTGCCCTAACCCCCTGCCACCACACCCACACACACAGCCCTGCACACACTCCTGGGCTCCCCTGCCTGCAGCCTGCCTCTCAAACAGTCTCCTTCTGCCCCCTAGCCCCCTTACAGCCTCTGCCACGCACCCCCACAGACACCTGGGCATGAGCAACGCAGACATGCAAACAGCTCCCCTCACCCCCACTCCATTTGCTCCAAGGTTGTCAAGAGTCTTTTTTTCATGCCGTAGGGGAGGGAGTTGAGACAGTCCAATGTCCTGGGGCGCAAGAACTGCAAACAGTCCATCTACAATGTAACATTTGGGTCTCAGGTCGCCCAATCCCTAGTGCGCTGTGCAGACCTTTGACTGGCAAAAACACCCCATCTGAGTGTGAGACCTGGCTGGGCTAGTGGCTCTTTCTGTGGACTAAGAGACAGACAGACAGAGTTTTCAGGTTCAAAACCTATACTTCCCAGAAGATGGTCATTCACTTCGGTAAAAAAAAAAAAAAAAAAAAAAAAAAAGGCTTTTTATTTTTTTTCCCCTGCCTGGGTAACCTGTCTGCTGCCTTTTTCAAAGTGAAAAAAGGGAAAAATCTTTTTTGGAGGGAAAAGGACCAAAATGCAGGCAGGTGGACTCCGTGGAGGGTGGATGGGGAGTTGCTCCTGCCCTGGCACTAGAACCCCAGCAGCTGTTCCAGGTCCTCTCTGATAACAGAGATCTCCGTGTGTCGTGTCATGACACTGTCTCCAGGACTGACCGTCAGGATAATGAGGATTCAAAAAGAGGCAGGTGATACTGCCTTCAAAAGTAAATCCAGGAAGGTTTGGCGGTATGTCAGAGGGTTAAGGGCTTGTGGCGCCTACGAATAGAGGGGACAGGTGGAAGGATTTGGGGTCTGGCCCCCAGACCGCCACCTGCAGGGGAGTCGCTTTACAGGGGGTGAAGCAGGTCTTTAGGAGCTCTATCTTTCTCTCCCACCCTGTATTTCCTCTGCTCTCTCCTTTTGTGTCTGTCAGATGCAAGGTCAGTAACAACAACAACAACAACAACAACAACAACAATAACCACCACAGTGACCAAGCAACAAGGGCAGCGAAAGGGGAACAAATGGAGTGCAGGAGCTGTGGATTATTCGTGGCACAGGCACTCAGCTGTGGCAATAACCCCTCGAGGCAATCAATCCATACATGAAGAAGTAATACAGGTAACAGAGACGTATATGTCCCTGTGTGTTTCCACTGAGTTAATGTAAATGCACTTTTATTTACTTCTTCATTTATTTATTACCTTGCCACGAGAATTTCTTTTCATTGCTAAAAAAAAGTGTCCCATCAAGGGTACCAGGTGGTGCCAAACCCAGCTAAGCACTCATGTTACAATGCAGGAGGACTGGGCTTCAACACCCTGGTTCCCACCTGCCAGGGGAAATCTTTACAAGTGGTGCGGAAGTGCTGCAGGTGTCTCTCTCTGTGTCTCAAACTCTCTCTACCTCCCTTCCCTCTCAATTGCTGTCTATTTATTCCAGTGAATAATCAAGAAAATGGAAAGTAAAAAAAGAAAAAGGAAAAGGAAATATTCCACGACTTCAAATGGGCTACTCAGGACAATGCTTTCCTTGTTAAGATCCTCACAGCATTCCATATGCAGAAAGGCAAAGACGCCATGTATTTTTTAACCCAGTTTTTATTTTTATTCATTTATTTATTTATTTATTTAGGTGCTTATTCATTTTTGTTATTGATGAATTAATGTTTTACATTTGATATTGACTAAGGATCTGACACCAGCGGTCTCCAGTACCCCTATATGGTACTCTGCCTCTACAAAACCGATCCATTGACCTGTCCATCCATCCATCCATCCATCCACCCATACATCTATCCATCCATCCATCCATCCATCCATCCATCCATCCATCCATCCATCCACCAGTCAACCAAGCTAAGTACAAAAGGAGATCTCTCCTTGAATGGTGAGGAGAAACAACGATGCATAGGTAGGTTGCAAAGGGGCCGGTTTGGCTGAATAGGGCAGAGGGGCTGAACCAGGGAATGTGTTGGGGCGTGTGGGTTTGGGTGGGGTGAGCCGGAGGCCCTGTGAGCTGGGTCACATTTGGGGCAGGCAGGGGGTGGAAGGGGTTGCGAACAGCTGTCACTGGAGAACCATCACAAGTGCTGGAGCTGGTGAGCAGGGCACCTGGAAGAGAGGACAGACAAAGGAGAGAAGCAAAGTGCGGAGGAGAGGAGAGGGGAGGGGATGGTGAGGACAGGAGAGGACAGGATTGGAGGGGACCTGAGAAACCTACCTGGACAAAGGCAGCATACAGACATCCAGGAAGGCAGGCAGGCATACAGGCAGCTCTGGCCTGGGCTCCCTGGATCCCGGGCGCACCTCCACCTGTCTTCTCTTGGCTGCCAGCCCTGAGGTCCCTCGTCGGTCAGCACTGTCTTCCCATCCTTCCGTCCCTCTGTGCCAGGGCCCAGGCGTCTGGGCGCTGTTGCCTGACCTAGTGGCAGGGCAGTTGGGCTGCCCAGTGCCAGTGTGGCCAGCACAGATTGCCAGGGGCTAGGACATCACAGAGGGCTCCTGTGGTTGCTAGGCCACGGGGACCCCGCCCATCCAGTTGACCAGCAGCCATGACCCCCACGCTGAACTTGACCTGAGGGGTGGTGGCCAGCCACCAGAGCCAGAGCCCCAGGCCAAAGCAGGTGCTGGTCGGCCGGGCCAAGGGGCTATGGGCAGATTGGTGTGTGTCTGGGCATGGGGCTGGCATCTGACAGTCCAGGGCGGGGGACCAAGGTCCGCCAGGCCCCTGTCCCACCATGTGCACTGACACACAGTCTTGCTGACTGACTGACAGTCCCCGCCCCAGAGATACCCACACCAAGTCCCTGGGTGCCCTGAGCTGCCCCTGAGGGTTGGTGGGTGCCTGCCTGGACACATGCCTCCGTAATGGAGGCCTCTATTAATCCCGTTGCCTACTGACATCTGCCCTCCTGCCCCTCCTCCTCCTCCTCCTCCTCTTCTTCTTCCTCCTCCTCTTCCTCCTCCTCCTCCTCCTCCTCCTACTCCTCCACCTCCTCCACCCCCTCCTCCTCTTCCTCATCCTCAGAAGGACTCACTCAGGGCCCTTGGCCTAGGCAAGCCAGGGCTGCTGCTCTGGCTGCTGCAGCTTCTATCCAGTGGGTGGGTGCAGGAATCTGTTCCTGTCAATCCCAGATTCCTGGGACCTTCCATGCCTCCAGCGGCCCCCACTCTCTAGTCCAGAGCCCTCCTCAAAGATGCCCCCTTTCACCTTGCCCTCTGTCCCCCAGCTCCCCAACTAACATCTACTGTGTGCCTCCCTGAGCTACTTTACTGCCACCCTGCTTCTGCCCTCTAGCCCTGAGGGCCCAGGGACAGCCCAGCTGCCATCTCACCATCCAGCAGGGGTACCTGCCCTAACCCCCTGCCACCACACCCACACACACAGCCCTGCACACACTCCTGGGCTCCCCTGCCTGCAGCCTGCCTCTCAAACAGTCTCCTTCTGCCCCCTAGCCCCCTTACAGCCTCTGCCACGCACCCCCACAGACACCTGGGCATGAGCAACGCAGACATGCAAACAGCTCCCCTCACCCCCACTCCATTTGCTCCAAGGTTGTCAAGAGTCTTTTTTTCATGCCGTAGGGGAGGGAGTTGAGACAGTCCAATGTCCTGGGGAGCAAGAACTGCAAACAGTCCATCTACAATGTAACATTTGGGTCTCAGGTCGCCCAATCCCTAGTGCGCTGTGCAGACCTTTGACTGGCAAAAACACCCCATCTGAGTGTGAGACCTGGCTGGGCTAGTGGCTCTTTCTGTGGACTAAGAGACAGACAGACAGAGTTTTCAGGTTCAAAACCTATACTTCCCAGAAGATGGTCATTCACTTCGGTAAAAAAAAAAAAAAAAAAAAAAAAAGGCTTTTTATTTTTTTTCCCCTGCCTGGGTAACCTGTCTGCTGCCTTTTTCAAAGTGAAAAAAGGGAAAAATCTTTTTTGGAGGGAAAAGGACCAAAATGCAGGCAGGTGGACTCCGTGGAGGGTGGATGGGGAGTTGCTCCTGCCCTGGCACTAGAACCCCAGCAGCTGTTCCAGGTCCTCTCTGATAACAGAGATCTCCGTGTGTCGTGTCATGACACTGTCTCCAGGACTGACCGTCAGGATAATGAGGATTCAAAAAGAGGCAGGTGATACTGCCTTCAAAAGTAAATCCAGGAAGGTTTGGCGGTATGTCAGAGGGTTAAGGGCTTGTGGCGCCTACGAATAGAGGGGACAGGTGGAAGGATTTGGGGTCTGGCCCCCAGACCGCCACCTGCAGGGGAGTCGCTTTACAGGGGGTGAAGCAGGTCTTTAGGAGCTCTATCTTTCTCTCCCACCCTGTATTTCCTCTGCTCTCTCCTTTTGTGTCTGTCAGATGCAAGGTCAGTAACAACAACAACAACAACAACAACAACAACAACAATAACCACCACAGTGACCAAGCAACAAGGGCAGCGAAAGGGGAACAAATGGAGTGCAGGAGCTGTGGATTATTCGTGGCACAGGCACTCAGCTGTGGCAATAACCCCTCGAGGCAATCAATCCATACATGAAGAAGTAATACAGGTAACAGAGACGTATATGTCCCTGTGTGTTTCCACTGAGTTAATGTAAATGCACTTTTATTTACTTCTTCATTTATTTATTACCTTGCCCCGAGAATTTCTTTTCATTGCTAAAAAAATAGTGTCCCATCAAGGGTACCAGGTGGTGCCAAACCCAGCTAAGCACTCATGTTACAATGCAGGAGGACTGGGCTTCAACACCCTGGTTCCCACCTGCCAGGGGAAATCTTTACAAGTGGTGCGGAAGTGCTGCAGGTGTCTCTCTCTGTGTCTCAAACTCTCTCTACCTCCCTTCCCTCTCAATTGCTGTCTATTTATTCCAGTGAATAATCAAGAAAATGGAAAGTAAAAAAAGAAAAAGGAAAAGGAAATATTCCACGACTTCAAATGGGCTACTCAGGACAATGCTTTCCTTGTTAAGATCCTCACAGCATTCCATATGCAGAAAGGCAAAGACGCCATGTATTTTTTAACCCAGTTTTTATTTTTATTCATTTATTTATTTATTTATTTAGGTGCTTATTCATTTTTGTTATTGATGAATTAATGTTTTACATTTGATATTGACTAAGGATCTGACACCAGCGGTCTCCAGTACCCCTATATGGTACTCTGCCTCTACAAAACCGATCCATTGACCTGTCCATCCATCCATCCATCCATCCACCCATACATCTATCCATCCATCCATCCATCCATCCATCCATCCATCCATCCATCCACCAGTCAACCAAGCTAAGTACAAAAGGAGATCTCTCCTTGAATGGTGAGGAGAAACAACGATGCATAGGTAGGTTGCAAAGGGGCCGGTTTGGCTGAATAGGGCAGAGGGGCTGAACCAGGGAATGTGTTGGGGCGTGTGGGTTTGGGTGGGGTGAGCCGGAGGCCCTGTGAGCTGGGTCACATTTGGGGCAGGCAGGGGGTGGAAGGGGTTGCGAACAGCTGTCACTGGAGAACCATCACAAGTGCTGGAGCTGGTGAGCAGGGCACCTGGAAGAGAGGACAGACAAAGGAGAGAAGCAAAGTGCGGAGGAGAGGAGAGGGGAGGGGATGGTGAGGACAGGAGAGGACAGGATTGGAGGGGACCTGAGAAACCTACCTGGACAAAGGCAGCATACAGACATCCAGGAAGGCAGGCAGGCATACAGGCAGCTCTGGCCTGGGCTCCCTGGATCCCGGGCGCACCTCCACCTGTCTTCTCTTGGCTGCCAGCCCTGAGGTCCCTCGTCGGTCAGCACTGTCTTCCCATCCTTCCGTCCCTCTGTGCCAGGGCCCAGGCGTCTGGGCGCTGTTGCCTGACCTAGTGGCAGGGCAGTTGGGCTGCCCAGTGCCAGTGTGGCCAGCACAGATTGCCAGGGGCTAGGACATCACAGAGGGCTCCTGTGGTTGCTAGGCCACGGGGACCCCGCCCATCCAGTTGACCAGCAGCCATGACCCCCACGCTGAACTTGACCTGAGGGGTGGTGGCCAGCCACCAGAGCCAGAGCCCCAGGCCAAAGCAGGTGCTGGTCGGCCGGGCCAAGGGGCTATGGGCAGATTGGTGTGTGTCTGGGCATGGGGCTGGCATCTGACAGTCCAGGGCGGGGGACCAAGGTCCGCCAGGCCCCTGTCCCACCATGTGCACTGACACACAGTCTTGCTGACTGACTGACAGTCCCCGCCCCAGAGATACCCACACCAAGTCCCTGGGTGCCCTGAGCTGCCCCTGAGGGTTGGTGGGTGCCTGCCTGGACACATGCCTCCGTAATGGAGGCCTCTATTAATCCCGTTGCCTACTGACATCTGCCCTCCTGCCCCTCCTCCTCCTCCTCCTCCTCTTCTTCTTCCTCCTCCTCTTCCTCCTCCTCCTCCTCCTCCTCCTACTCCTCCACCTCCTCCACCCCCTCCTCCTCTTCCTCATCCTCAGAAGGACTCACTCAGGGCCCTTGGCCTAGGCAAGCCAGGGCTGCTGCTCTGGCTGCTGCAGCTTCTATCCAGTGGGTGGGTGCAGGAATCTGTTCCTGTCAATCCCAGATTCCTGGGACCTTCCATGCCTCCAGCGGCCCCCACTCTCTAGTCCAGAGCCCTCCTCAAAGATGCCCCCTTTCACCTTGCCCTCTGTCCCCCAGCTCCCCAACTAACATCTACTGTGTGCCTCCCTGAGCTACTTTACTGCCACCCTGCTTCTGCCCTCTAGCCCTGAGGGCCCAGGGACAGCCCAGCTGCCATCTCACCATCCAGCAGGGGTACCTGCCCTAACCCCCTGCCACCACACCCACACACACAGCCCTGCACACACTCCTGGGCTCCCCTGCCTGCAGCCTGCCTCTCAAACAGTCTCCTTCTGCCCCCTAGCCCCCTTACAGCCTCTGCCACGCACCCCCACAGACACCTGGGCATGAGCAACGCAGACATGCAAACAGCTCCCCTCACCCCCACTCCATTTGCTCCAAGGTTGTCAAGAGTCTTTTTTTCATGCCGTAGGGGAGGGAGTTGAGACAGTCCAATGTCCTGGGGAGCAAGAACTGCAAACAGTCCATCTACAATGTAACATTTGGGTCTCAGGTCGCCCAATCCCTAGTGCGCTGTGCAGACCTTTGACTGGCAAAAACACCCCATCTGAGTGTGAGACCTGGCTGGGCTAGTGGCTCTTTCTGTGGACTAAGAGACAGACAGACAGAGTTTTCAGGTTCAAAACCTATACTTCCCAGAAGATGGTCATTCACTTCGGTAAAAAAAAAAAAAAAAAAAAAAAAAGGCTTTTTATTTTTTTTCCCCTGCCTGGGTAACCTGTCTGCTGCCTTTTTCAAAGTGAAAAAAGGGAAAAATCTTTTTTGGAGGGAAAAGGACCAAAATGCAGGCAGGTGGACTCCGTGGAGGGTGGATGGGGAGTTGCTCCTGCCCTGGCACTAGAACCCCAGCAGCTGTTCCAGGTCCTCTCTGATAACAGAGATCTCCGTGTGTCGTGTCATGACACTGTCTCCAGGACTGACCGTCAGGATAATGAGGATTCAAAAAGAGGCAGGTGATACTGCCTTCAAAAGTAAATCCAGGAAGGTTTGGCGGTATGTCAGAGGGTTAAGGGCTTGTGGCGCCTACGAATAGAGGGGACAGGTGGAAGGATTTGGGGTCTGGCCCCCAGACCGCCACCTGCAGGGGAGTCGCTTTACAGGGGGTGAAGCAGGTCTTTAGGAGCTCTATCTTTCTCTCCCACCCTGTATTTCCTCTGCTCTCTCCTTTTGTGTCTGTCAGATGCAAGGTCAGTAACAACAACAACAACAACAACAACAACAACAACAATAACCACCACAGTGACCAAGCAACAAGGGCAGCGAAAGGGGAACAAATGGAGTGCAGGAGCTGTGGATTATTCGTGGCACAGGCACTCAGCTGTGGCAATAACCCCTCGAGGCAATCAATCCATACATGAAGAAGTAATACAGGTAACAGAGACGTATATGTCCCTGTGTGTTTCCACTGAGTTAATGTAAATGCACTTTTATTTACTTCTTCATTTATTTATTACCTTGCCCCGAGAATTTCTTTTCATTGCTAAAAAAATAGTGTCCCATCAAGGGTACCAGGTGGTGCCAAACCCAGCTAAGCACTCATGTTACAATGCAGGAGGACTGGGCTTCAACACCCTGGTTCCCACCTGCCAGGGGAAATCTTTACAAGTGGTGCGGAAGTGCTGCAGGTGTCTCTCTCTGTGTCTCAAACTCTCTCTACCTCCCTTCCCTCTCAATTGCTGTCTATTTATTCCAGTGAATAATCAAGAAAATGGAAAGTAAAAAAAGAAAAAGGAAAAGGAAATATTCCACGACTTCAAATGGGCTACTCAGGACAATGCTTTCCTTGTTAAGATCCTCACAGCATTCCATATGCAGAAAGGCAAAGACGCCATGTATTTTTTAACCCAGTTTTTATTTTTATTCATTTATTTATTTATTTATTTAGGTGCTTATTCATTTTTGTTATTGATGAATTAATGTTTTACATTTGATATTGACTAAGGATCTGACACCAGCGGTCTCCAGTACCCCTATATGGTACTCTGCCTCTACAAAACCGATCCATTGACCTGTCCATCCATCCATCCATCCATCCACCCATACATCTATCCATCCATCCATCCATCCATCCATCCATCCATCCATCCATCCATCCATCCACCAGTCAACCAAGCTAAGTACAAAAGGAGATCTCTCCTTGAATGGTGAGGAGAAACAACGATGCATAGGTAGGTTGCAAAGGGGCCGGTTTGGCTGAATAGGGCAGAGGGGCTGAACCAGGGAATGTGTTGGGGCGTGTGGGTTTGGGTGGGGTGAGCCGGAGGCCCTGTGAGCTGGGTCACATTTGGGGCAGGCAGGGGGTGGAAGGGGTTGCGAACAGCTGTCACTGGAGAACCATCACAAGTGCTGGAGCTGGTGAGCAGGGCACCTGGAAGAGAGGACAGACAAAGGAGAGAAGCAAAGTGCGGAGGAGAGGAGAGGGGAGGGGATGGTGAGGACAGGAGAGGACAGGATTGGAGGGGACCTGAGAAACCTACCTGGACAAAGGCAGCATACAGACATCCAGGAAGGCAGGCAGGCATACAGGCAGCTCTGGCCTGGGCTCCCTGGATCCCGGGCGCACCTCCACCTGTCTTCTCTTGGCTGCCAGCCCTGAGGTCCCTCGTCGGTCAGCACTGTCTTCCCATCCTTCCGTCCCTCTGTGCCAGGGCCCAGGCGTCTGGGCGCTGTTGCCTGACCTAGTGGCAGGGCAGTTGGGCTGCCCAGTGCCAGTGTGGCCAGCACAGATTGCCAGGGGCTAGGACATCACAGAGGGCTCCTGTGGTTGCTAGGCCACGGGGACCCCGCCCATCCAGTTGACCAGCAGCCATGACCCCCACGCTGAACTTGACCTGAGGGGTGGTGGCCAGCCACCAGAGCCAGAGCCCCAGGCCAAAGCAGGTGCTGGTCGGCCGGGCCAAGGGGCTATGGGCAGATTGGTGTGTGTCTGGGCATGGGGCTGGCATCTGACAGTCCAGGGCGGGGGACCAAGGTCCGCCAGGCCCCTGTCCCACCATGTGCACTGACACACAGTCTTGCTGACTGACTGACAGTCCCCGCCCCAGAGATACCCACACCAAGTCCCTGGGTGCCCTGAGCTGCCCCTGAGGGTTGGTGGGTGCCTGCCTGGACACATGCCTCCGTAATGGAGGCCTCTATTAATCCCGTTGCCTACTGACATCTGCCCTCCTGCCCCTCCTCCTCCTCCTCCTCCTCTTCTTCTTCCTCCTCCTCTTCCTCCTCCTCCTCCTCCTCCTCCTACTCCTCCACCTCCTCCACCCCCTCCTCCTCTTCCTCATCCTCAGAAGGACTCACTCAGGGCCCTTGGCCTAGGCAAGCCAGGGCTGCTGCTCTGGCTGCTGCAGCTTCTATCCAGTGGGTGGGTGCAGGAATCTGTTCCTGTCAATCCCAGATTCCTGGGACCTTCCATGCCTCCAGCGGCCCCCACTCTCTAGTCCAGAGCCCTCCTCAAAGATGCCCCCTTTCACCTTGCCCTCTGTCCCCCAGCTCCCCAACTAACATCTACTGTGTGCCTCCCTGAGCTACTTTACTGCCACCCTGCTTCTGCCCTCTAGCCCTGAGGGCCCAGGGACAGCCCAGCTGCCATCTCACCATCCAGCAGGGGTACCTGCCCTAACCCCCTGCCACCACACCCACACACACAGCCCTGCACACACTCCTGGGCTCCCCTGCCTGCAGCCTGCCTCTCAAACAGTCTCCTTCTGCCCCCTAGCCCCCTTACAGCCTCTGCCACGCACCCCCACAGACACCTGGGCATGAGCAACGCAGACATGCAAACAGCTCCCCTCACCCCCACTCCATTTGCTCCAAGGTTGTCAAGAGTCTTTTTTTCATGCCGTAGGGGAGGGAGTTGAGACAGTCCAATGTCCTGGGGAGCAAGAACTGCAAACAGTCCATCTACAATGTAACATTTGGGTCTCAGGTCGCCCAATCCCTAGTGCGCTGTGCAGACCTTTGACTGGCAAAAACACCCCATCTGAGTGTGAGACCTGGCTGGGCTAGTGGCTCTTTCTGTGGACTAAGAGACAGACAGACAGAGTTTTCAGGTTCAAAACCTATACTTCCCAGAAGATGGTCATTCACTTCGGTAAAAAAAAAAAAAAAAAAAAAAAAAGGCTTTTTATTTTTTTTCCCCTGCCTGGGTAACCTGTCTGCTGCCTTTTTCAAAGTGAAAAAAGGGAAAAATCTTTTTTGGAGGGAAAAGGACCAAAATGCAGGCAGGTGGACTCCGTGGAGGGTGGATGGGGAGTTGCTCCTGCCCTGGCACTAGAAGCCCAGCAGCTGTTCCAGGTCCTCTCTGATAACAGAGATCTCCGTGTGTCGTGTCATGACACTGTCTCCAGGACTGACCGTCAGGATAATGAGGATTCAAAAAGAGGCAGGTGATACTGCCTTCAAAAGTAAATCCAGGAAGGTTTGGCGGTATGTCAGAGGGTTAAGGGCTTGTGGCGCCTACGAATAGAGGGGACAGGTGGAAGGATTTGGGGTCTGGCCCCCAGACCGCCACCTGCAGGGGAGTCGCTTTACAGGGGGTGAAGCAGGTCTTTAGGAGCTCTATCTTTCTCTCCCACCCTGTATTTCCTCTGCTCTCTCCTTTTGTGTCTGTCAGATGCAAGGTCAGTAACAACAACAACAACAACAACAACAACAACAATAACCACCACAGTGACCAAGCAAC
This sequence comes from Erinaceus europaeus, assembly GCF_950295315.1. NCBI lineage: Eukaryota > Metazoa > Chordata > Mammalia > Eulipotyphla > Erinaceidae > Erinaceus > Erinaceus europaeus. The sequence goes on along the minus strand of NW_026647669.1, from coordinate 133,533 downwards.
AAGGGCAGCGAAAGGGGAACAAATGGAGTGCAGGAGCTGTGGATTATTCGTGGCACAGGCACTCAGCTGTGGCAATAACCCCTCGAGGCAATCAATCCATACATGAAGAAGTAATACAGGTAACAGAGACGTATATGTCCCTGTGTGTTTCCACTGAGTTAATGTAAATGCACTTTTATTTACTTCTTCATTTATTTATTACCTTGCCACGAGAATTTCTTTTCATTGCTAAAAAAAAGTGTCCCATCAAGGGTACCAGGTGGTGCCAAACCCAGCTAAGCACTCATGTTACAATGCAGGAGGACTGGGCTTCAACACCCTGGTTCCCACCTGCCAGGGGAAATCTTTACAAGTGGTGCGGAAGTGCTGCAGGTGTCTCTCTCTGTGTCTCAAACTCTCTCTACCTCCCTTCCCTCTCAATTGCTGTCTATTTATTCCAGTGAATAATCAAGAAAATGGAAAGTAAAAAAAGAAAAAGGAAAAGGAAATATTCCACGACTTCAAATGGGCTACTCAGGACAATGCTTTCCTTGTTAAGATCCTCACAGCATTCCATATGCAGAAAGGCAAAGACGCCATGTATTTTTTAACCCAGTTTTTATTTTTATTCATTTATTTATTTATTTATTTAGGTGCTTATTCATTTTTGTTATTGATGAATTAATGTTTTACATTTGATATTGACTAAGGATCTGACACCAGCGGTCTCCAGTACCCCTATATGGTACTCTGCCTCTACAAAACCGATCCATTGACCTGTCCATCCATCCATCCATCCATCCACCCATACATCTATCCATCCATCCATCCATCCATCCATCCATCCATCCATCCATCCATCCATCCACCAGTCAACCAAGCTAAGTACAAAAGGAGATCTCTCCTTGAATGGTGAGGAGAAACAACGATGCATAGGTAGGTTGCAAAGGGGCCGGTTTGGCTGAATAGGGCAGAGGGGCTGAACCAGGGAATGTGTTGGGGCGTGTGGGTTTGGGTGGGGTGAGCCGGAGGCCCTGTGAGCTGGGTCACATTTGGGGCAGGCAGGGGGTGGAAGGGGTTGCGAACAGCTGTCACTGGAGAACCATCACAAGTGCTGGAGCTGGTGAGCAGGGCACCTGGAAGAGAGGACAGACAAAGGAGAGAAGCAAAGTGCGGAGGAGAGGAGAGGGGAGGGGATGGTGAGGACAGGAGAGGACAGGATTGGAGGGGACCTGAGAAACCTACCTGGACAAAGGCAGCATACAGACATCCAGGAAGGCAGGCAGGCATACAGGCAGCTCTGGCCTGGGCTCCCTGGATCCCGGGCGCACCTCCACCTGTCTTCTCTTGGCTGCCAGCCCTGAGGTCCCTCGTCGGTCAGCACTGTCTTCCCATCCTTCCGTCCCTCTGTGCCAGGGCCCAGGCGTCTGGGCGCTGTTGCCTGACCTAGTGGCAGGGCAGTTGGGCTGCCCAGTGCCAGTGTGGCCAGCACAGATTGCCAGGGGCTAGGACATCACAGAGGGCTCCTGTGGTTGCTAGGCCACGGGGACCCCGCCCATCCAGTTGACCAGCAGCCATGACCCCCACGCTGAACTTGACCTGAGGGGTGGTGGCCAGCCACCAGAGCCAGAGCCCCAGGCCAAAGCAGGTGCTGGTCGGCCGGGCCAAGGGGCTATGGGCAGATTGGTGTGTGTCTGGGCATGGGGCTGGCATCTGACAGTCCAGGGCGGGGGACCAAGGTCCGCCAGGCCCCTGTCCCACCATGTGCACTGACACACAGTCTTGCTGACTGACTGACAGTCCCCGCCCCAGAGATACCCACACCAAGTCCCTGGGTGCCCTGAGCTGCCCCTGAGGGTTGGTGGGTGCCTGCCTGGACACATGCCTCCGTAATGGAGGCCTCTATTAATCCCGTTGCCTACTGACATCTGCCCTCCTGCCCCTCCTCCTCCTCCTCCTCCTCTTCTTCTTCCTCCTCCTCTTCCTCCTCCTCCTCCTCCTCCTCCTACTCCTCCACCTCCTCCACCCCCTCCTCCTCTTCCTCATCCTCAGAAGGACTCACTCAGGGCCCTTGGCCTAGGCAAGCCAGGGCTGCTGCTCTGGCTGCTGCAGCTTCTATCCAGTGGGTGGGTGCAGGAATCTGTTCCTGTCAATCCCAGATTCCTGGGACCTTCCATGCCTCCAGCTGCCCCCACTCTCTAGTCCAGAGCCCTCCTCAAAGATGCCCCCTTTCACCTTGCCCTCTGTCCCCCAGCTCCCCAACTAACATCTACTGTGTGCCTCCCTGAGCTACTTTACTGCCACCCTGCTTCTGCCCTCTAGCCCTGAGGGCCCAGGGACAGCCCAGCTGCCATCTCACCATCCAGCAGGGGTACCTGCCCTAACCCCCTGCCACCACACCCACACACACAGCCCTGCACACACTCCTGGGCTCCCCTGCCTGCAGCCTGCCTCTCAAACAGTCTCCTTCTGCCCCCTAGCCCCCTTACAGCCTCTGCCACGCACCCCCACAGACACCTGGGCATGAGCAACGCAGACATGCAAACAGCTCCCCTCACCCCCACTCCATTTGCTCCAAGGTTGTCAAGAGTCTTTTTTTCATGCCGTAGGGGAGGGAGTTGAGACAGTCCAATGTCCTGGGGAGCAAGAACTGCAAACAGTCCATCTACAATGTAACATTTGGGTCTCAGGTCGCCCAATCCCTAGTGCGCTGTGCAGACCTTTGACTGGCAAAAACACCCCATCTGAGTGTGAGACCTGGCTGGGCTAGTGGCTCTTTCTGTGGACTAAGAGACAGACAGACAGAGTTTTCAGGTTCAAAACCTATACTTCCCAGAAGACGGTCATTCACTTCGGTAAAAAAAAAAAAAAAAAAAAAAAAAAAAAAAGGCTTTTTATTTTTTTTCCCCTGCCTGGGTAACCTGTCTGCTGCCTTTTTCAAAGTGAAAAAAGGGAAAAATCTTTTTTGGAGGGAAAAGGACCAAAATGCAGGCAGGTGGACTCCGTGGAGGGTGGATGGGGAGTTGCTCCTGCCCTGGCACTAGAACCCCAGCAGCTGTTCCAGGTCCTCTCTGATAACAGAGATCTCCGTGTGTCGTGTCATGACACTGTCTCCAGGACTGACCGTCAGGATAATGAGGATTCAAAAAGAGGCAGGTGATACTGCCTTCAAAAGTAAATCCAGGAAGGTTTGGCGGTATGTCAGAGGGTTAAGGGCTTGTGGCGCCTACGAATAGAGGGGACAGGTGGAAGGATTTGGGGTCTGGCCCCCAGACCGCCACCTGCAGGGGAGTCGCTTTACAGGGGGTGAAGCAGGTCTTTAGGAGCTCTATCTTTCTCTCCCACCCTGTATTTCCTCTGCTCTCTCCTTTTGTGTCTGTCAGATGCAAGGTCAGTAACAACAACAACAACAACAACAACAACAACAATAACCACCACAGTGACCAAGCAACAAGGGCAGCGAAAGGGGAACAAATGGAGTGCAGGAGCTGTGGATTATTCGTGGCACAGGCACTCAGCTGTGGCAATAACCCCTCGAGGCAATCAATCCATACATGAAGAAGTAATACAGGTAACAGAGACGTATATGTCCCTGTGTGTTTCCACTGAGTTAATGTAAATGCACTTTTATTTACTTCTTCATTTATTTATTACCTTGCCCCGAGAATTTCTTTTCATTGCTAAAAAAATAGTGTCCCATCAAGGGTACCAGGTGGTGCCAAACCCAGCTAAGCACTCATGTTACAATGCAGGAGGACTGGGCTTCAACACCCTGGTTCCCACCTGCCAGGGGAAATCTTTACAAGTGGTGCGGAAGTGCTGCAGGTGTCTCTCTCTGTGTCTCAAACTCTCTCTACCTCCCTTCCCTCTCAATTGCTGTCTATTTATTCCAGTGAATAATCAAGAAAATGGAAAGTAAAAAAAGAAAAAGGAAAAGGAAATATTCCACGACTTCAAATGGGCTACTCAGGACAATGCTTTCCTTGTTAAGATCCTCACAGCATTCCATATGCAGAAAGGCAAAGACGCCATGTATTTTTTAACCCAGTTTTTATTTTTATTCATTTATTTATTTATTTATTTAGGTGCTTATTCATTTTTGTTATTGATGAATTAATGTTTTACATTTGATATTGACTAAGGATCTGACACCAGCGGTCTCCAGTACCCCTATATGGTACTCTGCCTCTACAAAACCGATCCATTGACCTGTCCATCCATCCATCCATCCATCCACCCATACATCATCATCCATCCATCCATCCATCCATCCATCCATCCATCCATCCATCCACCAGTCAACCAAGCTAAGTACAAAAGGAGATCTCTCCTTGAATGGTGAGGAGAAACAACGATGCATAGGTAGGTTGCAAAGGGGCCGGTTTGGCTGAATAGGGCAGAGGGGCTGAACCAGGGAATGTGTTGGGGCGTGTGGGTTTGGGTGGGGTGAGCCGGAGGCCCTGTGAGCTGGGTCACATTTGGGGCAGGCAGGGGGTGGAAGGGGTTGCGAACAGCTGTCACTGGAGAACCATCACAAGTGCTGGAGCTGGTGAGCAGGGCACCTGGAAGAGAGGACAGACAAAGGAGAGAAGCAAAGTGCGGAGGAGAGGAGAGGGGAGGGGATGGTGAGGACAGGAGAGGACAGGATTGGAGGGGACCTGAGAAACCTACCTGGACAAAGGCAGCATACAGACATCCAGGAAGGCAGGCAGGCATACAGGCAGCTCTGGCCTGGGCTCCCTGGATCCCGGGCGCACCTCCACCTGTCTTCTCTTGGCTGCCAGCCCTGAGGTCCCTCGTCGGTCAGCACTGTCTTCCCATCCTTCCGTCCCTCTGTGCCAGGGCCCAGGCGTCTGGGCGCTGTTGCCTGACCTAGTGGCAGGGCAGTTGGGCTGCCCAGTGCCAGTGTGGCCAGCACAGATTGCCAGGGGCTAGGACATCACAGAGGGCTCCTGTGGTTGCTAGGCCACGGGGACCCCGCCCATCCAGTTGACCAGCAGCCATGACCCCCACGCTGAACTTGACCTGAGGGGTGGTGGCCAGCCACCAGAGCCAGAGCCCCAGGCCAAAGCAGGTGCTGGTCGGCCGGGCCAAGGGGCTATGGGCAGATTGGTGTGTGTCTGGGCATGGGGCTGGCATCTGACAGTCCAGGGCGGGGGACCAAGGTCCGCCAGGCCCCTGTCCCACCATGTGCACTGACACACAGTCTTGCTGACTGACTGACAGTCCCCGCCCCAGAGATACCCACACCAAGTCCCTGGGTGCCCTGAGCTGCCCCTGAGGGTTGGTGGGTGCCTGCCTGGACACATGCCTCCGTAATGGAGGCCTCTATTAATCCCGTTGCCTACTGACATCTGCCCTCCTGCCCCTCCTCCTCCTCCTCCTCCTCTTCTTCTTCCTCCTCCTCTTCCTCCTCCTCCTCCTCCTCCTCCTACTCCTCCACCTCCTCCACCCCCTCCTCCTCTTCCTCATCCTCAGAAGGACTCACTCAGGGCCCTTGGCCTAGGCAAGCCAGGGCTGCTGCTCTGGCTGCTGCAGCTTCTATCCAGTGGGTGGGTGCAGGAATCTGTTCCTGTCAATCCCAGATTCCTGGGACCTTCCATGCCTCCAGCGGCCCCCACTCTCTAGTCCAGAGCCCTCCTCAAAGATGCCCCCTTTCACCTTGCCCTCTGTCCCCCAGCTCCCCAACTAACATCTACTGTGTGCCTCCCTGAGCTACTTTACTGCCACCCTGCTTCTGCCCTCTAGCCCTGAGGGCCCAGGGACAGCCCAGCTGCCATCTCACCATCCAGCAGGGGTACCTGCCCTAACCCCCTGCCACCACACCCACACACACAGCCCTGCACACACTCCTGGGCTCCCCTGCCTGCAGCCTGCCTCTCAAACAGTCTCCTTCTGCCCCCTAGCCCCCTTACAGCCTCTGCCACGCACCCCCACAGACACCTGGGCATGAGCAACGCAGACATGCAAACAGCTCCCCTCACCCCCACTCCATTTGCTCCAAGGTTGTCAAGAGTCTTTTTTTCATGCCGTAGGGGAGGGAGTTGAGACAGTCCAATGTCCTGGGGAGCAAGAACTGCAAACAGTCCATCTACAATGTAACATTTGGGTCTCAGGTCGCCCAATCCCTAGTGCGCTGTGCAGACCTTTGACTGGCAAAAACACCCCATCTGAGTGTGAGACCTGGCTGGGCTAGTGGCTCTTTCTGTGGACTAAGAGACAGACAGACAGAGTTTTCAGGTTCAAAACCTATACTTCCCAGAAGATGGTCATTCACTTCGGTAAAAAAAAAAAAAAAAAAAAAAAAAAGGCTTTTTATTTTTTTTCCCCTGCCTGGGTAACCTGTCTGCTGCCTTTTTCAAAGTGAAAAAAGGGAAAAATCTTTTTTGGAGGGAAAAGGACCAAAATGCAGGCAGGTGGACTCCGTGGAGGGTGGATGGGGAGTTGCTCCTGCCCTGGCACTAGAAGCCCAGCAGCTGTTCCAGGTCCTCTCTGATAACAGAGATCTCCGTGTGTCGTGTCATGACACTGTCTCCAGGACTGACCGTCAGGATAATGAGGATTCAAAAAGAGGCAGGTGATACTGCCTTCAAAAGTAAATCCAGGAAGGTTTGGCGGTATGTCAGAGGGTTAAGGGCTTGTGGCGCCTACGAATAGAGGGGACAGGTGGAAGGATTTGGGGTCTGGCCCCCAGACCGCCACCTGCAGGGGAGTCGCTTTACAGGGGGTGAAGCAGGTCTTTAGGAGCTCTATCTTTCTCTCCCACCCTGTATTTCCTCTGCTCTCTCCTTTTGTGTCTGTCAGATGCAAGGTCAGTAACAACAACAACAACAACAACAACAACAACAACAATAACCACCACAGTGACCAAGCAACAAGGGCAGCGAAAGGGGAACAAATGGAGTGCAGGAGCTGTGGATTATTCGTGGCACAGGCACTCAGCTGTGGCAATAACCCCTCGAGGCAATCAATCCATACATGAAGAAGTAATACAGGTAACAGAGACGTATATGTCCCTGTGTGTTTCCACTGAGTTAATGTAAATGCACTTTTATTTACTTCTTCATTTATTTATTACCTTGCCCCGAGAATTTCTTTTCATTGCTAAAAAAATAGTGTCCCATCAAGGGTACCAGGTGGTGCCAAACCCAGCTAAGCACTCATGTTACAATGCAGGAGGACTGGGCTTCAACACCCTGGTTCCCACCTGCCAGGGGAAATCTTTACAAGTGGTGCGGAAGTGCTGCAGGTGTCTCTCTCTGTGTCTCAAACTCTCTCTACCTCCCTTCCCTCTCAATTGCTGTCTATTTATTCCAGTGAATAATCAAGAAAATGGAAAGTAAAAAAAGAAAAAGGAAAAGGAAATATTCCACGACTTCAAATGGGCTACTCAGGACAATGCTTTCCTTGTTAAGATCCTCACAGCATTCCATATGCAGAAAGGCAAAGACGCCATGTATTTTTTAACCCAGTTTTTATTTTTATTCATTTATTTATTTATTTATTTAGGTGCTTATTCATTTTTGTTATTGATGAATTAATGTTTTACATTTGATATTGACTAAGGATCTGACACCAGCGGTCTCCAGTACCCCTATATGGTACTCTGCCTCTACAAAACCGATCCATTGACCTGTCCATCCATCCATCCATCCATCCACCCATACATCTATCCATCCATCCATCCATCCATCCATCCATCCATCCATCCATCCATCCACCAGTCAACCAAGCTAAGTACAAAAGGAGATCTCTCCTTGAATGGTGAGGAGAAACAACGATGCATAGGTAGGTTGCAAAGGGGCCGGTTTGGCTGAATAGGGCAGAGGGGCTGAACCAGGGAATGTGTTGGGGCGTGTGGGTTTGGGTGGGGTGAGCCGGAGGCCCTGTGAGCTGGGTCACATTTGGGGCAGGCAGGGGGTGGAAGGGGTTGCGAACAGCTGTCACTGGAGAACCATCACAAGTGCTGGAGCTGGTGAGCAGGGCACCTGGAAGAGAGGACAGACAAAGGAGAGAAGCAAAGTGCGGAGGAGAGGAGAGGGGAGGGGATGGTGAGGACAGGAGAGGACAGGATTGGAGGGGACCTGAGAAACCTACCTGGACAAAGGCAGCATACAGACATCCAGGAAGGCCAGGCAGGCATACAGGCAGCTCTGGCCTGGGCTCCCTGGATCCCGGGCGCACCTCCACCTGTCTTCTCTTGGCTGCCAGCCCTGAGGTCCCTCGTCGGTCAGCACTGTCTTCCCATCCTTCCGTCCCTCTGTGCCAGGGCCCAGGCGTCTGGGCGCTGTTGCCTGACCTAGTGGCAGGGCAGTTGGGCTGCCCAGTGCCAGTGTGGCCAGCACAGATTGCCAGGGGCTAGGACATCACAGAGGGCTCCTGTGGTTGCTAGGCCACGGGGACCCCGCCCATCCAGTTGACCAGCAGCCATGACCCCCACGCTGAACTTGACCTGAGGGGTGGTGGCCAGCCACCAGAGCCAGAGCCCCAGGCCAAAGCAGGTGCTGGTCGGCCGGGCCAAGGGGCTATGGGCAGATTGGTGTGTGTCTGGGCATGGGGCTGGCATCTGACAGTCCAGGGCGGGGGACCAAGGTCCGCCAGGCCCCTGTCCCACCATGTGCACTGACACACAGTCTTGCTGACTGACTGACAGTCCCCGCCCCAGAGATACCCACACCAAGTCCCTGGGTGCCCTGAGCTGCCCCTGAGGGTTGGTGGGTGCCTGCCTGGACACATGCCTCCGTAATGGAGGCCTCTATTAATCCCGTTGCCTACTGACATCTGCCCTCCTGCCCCTCCTCCTCCTCCTCCTCCTCTTCTTCTTCCTCCTCCTCTTCCTCCTCCTCCTCCTCCTCCTCCTACTCCTCCACCTCCTCCACCCCCTCCTCCTCTTCCTCATCCTCAGAAGGACTCACTCAGGGCCCTTGGCCTAGGCAAGCCAGGGCTGCTGCTCTGGCTGCTGCAGCTTCTATCCAGTGGGTGGGTGCAGGAATCTGTTCCTGTCAATCCCAGATTCCTGGGACCTTCCATGCCTCCAGCGGCCCCCACTCTCTAGTCCAGAGCCCTCCTCAAAGATGCCCCCTTTCACCTTGCCCTCTGTCCCCCAGCTCCCCAACTAACATCTACTGTGTGCCTCCCTGAGCTACTTTACTGCCACCCTGCTTCTGCCCTCTAGCCCTGAGGGCCCAGGGACAGCCCAGCTGCCATCTCACCATCCAGCAGGGGTACCTGCCCTAACCCCCTGCCACCACACCCACACACACAGCCCTGCACACACTCCTGGGCTCCCCTGCCTGCAGCCTGCCTCTCAAACAGTCTCCTTCTGCCCCCTAGCCCCCTTACAGCCTCTGCCACGCACCCCCACAGACACCTGGGCATGAGCAACGCAGACATGCAAACAGCTCCCCTCACCCCCACTCCATTTGCTCCAAGGTTGTCAAGAGTCTTTTTTTCATGCCGTAGGGGAGGGAGTTGAGACAGTCCAATGTCCTGGGGAGCAAGAACTGCAAACAGTCCATCTACAATGTAACATTTGGGTCTCAGGTCGCCCAATCCCTAGTGCGCTGTGCAGACCTTTGACTGGCAAAAACACCCCATCTGAGTGTGAGACCTGGCTGGGCTAGTGGCTCTTTCTGTGGACTAAGAGACAGACAGACAGAGTTTTCAGGTTCAAAACCTATACTTCCCAGAAGATGGTCATTCACTTCGGTAAAAAAAAAAAAAAAAAAAAAAAAAAGGCTTTTTATTTTTTTTCCCCTGCCTGGGTAACCTGTCTGCTGCCTTTTTCAAAGTGAAAAAAGGGAAAAATCTTTTTTGGAGGGAAAAGGACCAAAATGCAGGCAGGTGGACTCCGTGGAGGGTGGATGGGGAGTTGCTCCTGCCCTGGCACTAGAAGCCCAGCAGCTGTTCCAGGTCCTCTCTGATAACAGAGATCTCCGTGTGTCGTGTCATGACACTGTCTCCAGGACTGACCGTCAGGATAATGAGGATTCAAAAAGAGGCAGGTGATACTGCCTTCAAAAGTAAATCCAGGAAGGTTTGGCGGTATGTCAGAGGGTTAAGGGCTTGTGGCGCCTACGAATAGAGGGGACAGGTGGAAGGATTTGGGGTCTGGCCCCCAGACCGCCACCTGCAGGGGAGTCGCTTTACAGGGGGTGAAGCAGGTCTTTAGGAGCTCTATCTTTCTCTCCCACCCTGTATTTCCTCTGCTCTCTCCTTTTGTGTCTGTCAGATGCAAGGTCAGTAACAACAACAACAACAACAACAACAACAACAACAATAACCACCACAGTGACCAAGCAACAAGGGCAGCGAAAGGGGAACAAATGGAGTGCAGGAGCTGTGGATTATTCGTGGCACAGGCACTCAGCTGTGGCAATAACCCCTCGAGGCAATCAATCCATACATGAAGAAGTAATACAGGTAACAGAGACGTATATGTCCCTGTGTGTTTCCACTGAGTTAATGTAAATGCACTTTTATTTACTTCTTCATTTATTTATTACCTTGCCCCGAGAATTTCTTTTCATTGCTAAAAAAATAGTGTCCCATCAAGGGTACCAGGTGGTGCCAAACCCAGCTAAGCACTCATGTTACAATGCAGGAGGACTGGGCTTCAACACCCTGGTTCCCACCTGCCAGGGGAAATCTTTACAAGTGGTGCGGAAGTGCTGCAGGTGTCTCTCTCTGTGTCTCAAACTCTCTCTACCTCCCTTCCCTCTCAATTGCTGTCTATTTATTCCAGTGAATAATCAAGAAAATGGAAAGTAAAAAAAGAAAAAGGAAAAGGAAATATTCCACGACTTCAAATGGGCTACTCAGGACAATGCTTTCCTTGTTAAGATCCTCACAGCATTCCATATGCAGAAAGGCAAAGACGCCATGTATTTTTTAACCCAGTTTTTATTTTTATTCATTTATTTATTTATTTATTTAGGTGCTTATTCATTTTTGTTATTGATGAATTAATGTTTTACATTTGATATTGACTAAGGATCTGACACCAGCGGTCTCCAGTACCCCTATATGGTACTCTGCCTCTACAAAACCGATCCATTGACCTGTCCATCCATCCATCCATCCATCCACCCATACATCTATCCATCCATCCATCCATCCATCCATCCATCCATCCATCCATCCATCCATCCATCCATCCACCAGTCAACCAAGCTAAGTACAAAAGGAGATCTCTCCTTGAATGGTGAGGAGAAACAACGATGCATAGGTAGGTTGCAAAGGGGCCGGTTTGGCTGAATAGGGCAGAGGGGCTGAACCAGGGAATGTGTTGGGGCGTGTGGGTTTGGGTGGGGTGAGCCGGAGGCCCTGTGAGCTGGGTCACATTTGGGGCAGGCAGGGGGTGGAAGGGGTTGCGAACAGCTGTCACTGGAGAACCATCACAAGTGCTGGAGCTGGTGAGCAGGGCACCTGGAAGAGAGGACAGACAAAGGAGAGAAGCAAAGTGCGGAGGAGAGGAGAGGGGAGGGGATGGTGAGGACAGGAGAGGACAGGATTGGAGGGGACCTGAGAAACCTACCTGGACAAAGGCAGCATACAGACATCCAGGAAGGCAGGCAGGCATACAGGCAGCTCTGGCCTGGGCTCCCTGGATCCCGGGCGCACCTCCACCTGTCTTCTCTTGGCTGCCAGCCCTGAGGTCCCTCGTCGGTCAGCACTGTCTTCCCATCCTTCCGTCCCTCTGTGCCAGGGCCCAGGCGTCTGGGCGCTGTTGCCTGACCTAGTGGCAGGGCAGTTGGGCTGCCCAGTGCCAGTGTGGCCAGCACAGATTGCCAGGGGCTAGGACATCACAGAGGGCTCCTGTGGTTGCTAGGCCACGGGGACCCCGCCCATCCAGTTGACCAGCAGCCATGACCCCCACGCTGAACTTGACCTGAGGGGTGGTGGCCAGCCACCAGAGCCAGAGCCCCAGGCCAAAGCAGGTGCTGGTCGGCCGGGCCAAGGGGCTATGGGCAGATTGGTGTGTGTCTGGGCATGGGGCTGGCATCTGACAGTCCAGGGCGGGGGACCAAGGTCCGCCAGGCCCCTGTCCCACCATGTGCACTGACACACAGTCTTGCTGACTGACTGACAGTCCCCGCCCCAGAGATACCCACACCAAGTCCCTGGGTGCCCTGAGCTGCCCCTGAGGGTTGGTGGGTGCCTGCCTGGACACATGCCTCCGTAATGGAGGCCTCTATTAATCCCGTTGCCTACTGACATCTGCCCTCCTGCCCCTCCTCCTCCTCCTCCTCCTCTTCTTCTTCCTCCTCCTCTTCCTCCTCCTCCTCCTCCTCCTCCTACTCCTCCACCTCCTCCACCCCCTCCTCCTCTTCCTCATCCTCAGAAGGACTCACTCAGGGCCCTTGGCCTAGGCAAGCCAGGGCTGCTGCTCTGGCTGCTGCAGCTTCTATCCAGTGGGTGGGTGCAGGAATCTGTTCCTGTCAATCCCAGATTCCTGGGACCTTCCATGCCTCCAGCGGCCCCCACTCTCTAGTCCAGAGCCCTCCTCAAAGATGCCCCCTTTCACCTTGCCCTCTGTCCCCCAGCTCCCCAACTAACATCTACTGTGTGCCTCCCTGAGCTACTTTACTGCCACCCTGCTTCTGCCCTCTAGCCCTGAGGGCCCAGGGACAGCCCAGCTGCCATCTCACCATCCAGCAGGGGTACCTGCCCTAACCCCCTGCCACCACACCCACACACACAGCCCTGCACACACTCCTGGGCTCCCCTGCCTGCAGCCTGCCCCTCAAACAGTCTCCTTCTGCCCCCTAGCCCCCTTACAGCCTCTGCCACGCACCCCCACAGACACCTGGGCATGAGCAACGCAGACATGCAAACAGCTCCCCTCACCCCCACTCCATTTGCTCCAAGGTTGTCAAGAGTCTTTTTTTCATGCCGTAGGGGAGGGAGTTGAGACAGTCCAATGTCCTGGGGAGCAAGAACTGCAAACAGTCCATCTACAATGTAACATTTGGGTCTCAGGTCGCCCAATCCCTAGTGCGCTGTGCAGACCTTTGACTGGCAAAAACACCCCATCTGAGTGTGAGACCTGGCTGGGCTAGTGGCTCTTTCTGTGGACTAAGAGACAGACAGACAGAGTTTTCAGGTTCAAAACCTATACTTCCCAGAAGATGGTCATTCACTTCGGTAAAAAAAAAAAAAAAAAAAAAAAAAAAGGCTTTTTATTTTTTTTCCCCTGCCTGGGTAACCTGTCTGCTGCCTTTTTCAAAGTGAAAAAAGGGAAAAATCTTTTTTGGAGGGAAAAGGACCAAAATGCAGGCAGGTGGACTCCGTGGAGGGTGGATGGGGAGTTGCTCCTGCCCTGGCACTAGAAGCCCAGCAGCTGTTCCAGGTCCTCTCTGATAACAGAGATCTCCGTGTGTCGTGTCATGACACTGTCTCCAGGACTGACCGTCAGGATAATGAGGATTCAAAAAGAGGCAGGTGATACTGCCTTCAAAAGTAAATCCAGGAAGGTTTGGCGGTATGTCAGAGGGTTAAGGGCTTGTGGCGCCTACGAATAGAGGGGACAGGTGGAAGGATTTGGGGTCTGGCCCCCAGACCGCCACCTGCAGGGGAGTCGCTTTACAGGGGGTGAAGCAGGTCTTTAGGAGCTCTATCTTTCTCTCCCACCCTGTATTTCCTCTGCTCTCTCCTTTTGTGTCTGTCAGATGCAAGGTCAGTAACAACAACAACAACAACAACAACAACAACAATAACCACCACAGTGACCAAGCAACAAGGGCAGCGAAAGGGGAACAAATGGAGTGCAGGAGCTGTGGATTATTCGTGGCACAGGCACTCAGCTGTGGCAATAACCCCTCGAGGCAATCAATCCATACATGAAGAAGTAATACAGGTAACAGAGACGTATATGTCCCTGTGTGTTTCCACTGAGTTAATGTAAATGCACTTTTATTTACTTCTTCATTTATTTATTACCTTGCCCCGAGAATTTCTTTTCATTGCTAAAAAAATAGTGTCCCATCAAGGGTACCAGGTGGTGCCAAACCCAGCTAAGCACTCATGTTACAATGCAGGAGGACTGGGCTTCAACACCCTGGTTCCCACCTGCCAGGGGAAATCTTTACAAGTGGTGCGGAAGTGCTGCAGGTGTCTCTCTCTGTGTCTCAAACTCTCTCTACCTCCCTTCCCTCTCAATTGCTGTCTATTTATTCCAGTGAATAATCAAGAAAATGGAAAGTAAAAAAAGAAAAAGGAAAAGGAAATATTCCACGACTTCAAATGGGCTACTCAGGACAATGCTTTCCTTGTTAAGATCCTCACAGCATTCCATATGCAGAAAGGCAAAGACGCCATGTATTTTTTAACCCAGTTTTTATTTTTATTCATTTATTTATTTATTTATTTAGGTGCTTATTCATTTTTGTTATTGATGAATTAATGTTTTACATTTGATATTGACTAAGGATCTGACACCAGCGGTCTCCAGTACCCCTATATGGTACTCTGCCTCTACAAAACCGATCCATTGACCTGTCCATCCATCCATCCATCCATCCACCCATACATCTATCCATCCATCCATCCATCCATCCATCCATCCATCCATCCATCCATCCATCCATCCACCAGTCAACCAAGCTAAGTACAAAAGGAGATCTCTCCTTGAATGGTGAGGAGAAACAACGATGCATAGGTAGGTTGCAAAGGGGCCGGTTTGGCTGAATAGGGCAGAGGGGCTGAACCAGGGAATGTGTTGGGGCGTGTGGGTTTGGGTGGGGTGAGCCGGAGGCCCTGTGAGCTGGGTCACATTTGGGGCAGGCAGGGGGTGGAAGGGGTTGCGAACAGCTGTCACTGGAGAACCATCACAAGTGCTGGAGCTGGTGAGCAGGGCACCTGGAAGAGAGGACAGACAAAGGAGAGAAGCAAAGTGCGGAGGAGAGGAGAGGGGAGGGGATGGTGAGGACAGGAGAGGACAGGATTGGAGGGGACCTGAGAAACCTACCTGGACAAAGGCAGCATACAGACATCCAGGAAGGCAGGCAGGCATACAGGCAGCTCTGGCCTGGGCTCCCTGGATCCCGGGCGCACCTCCACCTGTCTTCTCTTGGCTGCCAGCCCTGAGGTCCCTCGTCGGTCAGCACTGTCTTCCCATCCTTCCGTCCCTCTGTGCCAGGGCCCAGGCGTCTGGGCGCTGTTGCCTGACCTAGTGGCAGGGCAGTTGGGCTGCCCAGTGCCAGTGTGGCCAGCACAGATTGCCAGGGGCTAGGACATCACAGAGGGCTCCTGTGGTTGCTAGGCCACGGGGACCCCGCCCATCCAGTTGACCAGCAGCCATGACCCCCACGCTGAACTTGACCTGAGGGGTGGTGGCCAGCCACCAGAGCCAGAGCCCCAGGCCAAAGCAGGTGCTGGTCGGCCGGGCCAAGGGGCTATGGGCAGATTGGTGTGTGTCTGGGCATGGGGCTGGCATCTGACAGTCCAGGGCGGGGGACCAAGGTCCGCCAGGCCCCTGTCCCACCATGTGCACTGACACACAGTCTTGCTGACTGACTGACAGTCCCCGCCCCAGAGATACCCACACCAAGTCCCTGGGTGCCCTGAGCTGCCCCTGAGGGTTGGTGGGTGCCTGCCTGGACACATGCTTCCGTAATGGAGGCCTCTATTAATCCCGTTGCCTACTGACAGCTGCCCTCCTGCCCCTCCTCCTCCTCCTCCTCCTCTTCTTCTTCCTCCTCCTCTTCCTCCTCCTCCTCCTCCTCCTCCTCCTACTCCTCCACCTCCTCCACCCCCTCCTCCTCTTCCTCATCCTCAGAAGGACTCACTCAGGGCCCTTGGCCTAGGCAAGCCAGGGCTGCTGCTCTGGCTGCTGCAGCTTCTATCCAGTGGGTGGGTGCAGGAATCTGTTCCTGTCAATCCCAGATTCCTGGGACCTTCCATGCCTCCAGCTGCCCCCACTCTCTAGTCCAGAGCCCTCCTCAAAGATGCCCCCTTTCACCTTGCCCTCTGTCCCCCAGCTCCCCAACTAACATCTACTGTGTGCCTCCCTGAGCTACTTTACTGCCACCCTGCTTCTGCCCTCTAGCCCTGAGGGCCCAGGGACAGCCCAGCTGCCATCTCACCATCCAGCAGGGGTACCTGCCCTAACCCCCTGCCACCACACCCACACACACAGCCCTGCACACACTCCTGGGCTCCCCTGCCTGCAGCCTGCCTCTCAAACAGTCTCCTTCTGCCCCCTAGCCCCCTTACAGCCTCTGCCACGCACCCCCACAGACACCTGGGCATGAGCAACGCAGACATGCAAACAGCTCCCCTCACCCCCACTCCATTTGCTCCAAGGTTGTCAAGAGTCTTTTTTTCATGCCGTAGGGGAGGGAGTTGAGACAGTCCAATGTCCTGGGGAGCAAGAACTGCAAACAGTCCATCTACAATGTAACATTTGGGTCTCAGGTCGCCCAATCCCTAGTGCGCTGTGCAGACCTTTGACTGGCAAAAACACCCCATCTGAGTGTGAGACCTGGCTGGGCTAGTGGCTCTTTCTGTGGACTAAGAGACAGACAGACAGAGTTTTCAGGTTCAAAACCTATACTTCCCAGAAGATGGTCATTCACTTCGGTAAAAAAAAAAAAAAAAAAAAAAAAAGGCTTTTTATTTTTTTTCCCCTGCCTGGGTAACCTGTCTGCTGCCTTTTTCAAAGTGAAAAAAGGGAAAAATCTTTTTTGGAGGGAAAAGGACCAAAATGCAGGCAGGTGGACTCCGTGGAGGGTGGATGGGGAGTTGCTCCTGCCCTGGCACTAGAACCCCAGCAGCTGTTCCAGGTCCTCTCTGATAACAGAGATCTCCGTGTGTCGTGTCATGACACTGTCTCCAGGACTGACCGTCAGGATAATGAGGATTCAAAAAGAGGCAGGTGATACTGCCTTCAAAAGTAAATCCAGGAAGGTTTGGCGGTATGTCAGAGGGTTAAGGGCTTGTGGCGCCTACGAATAGAGGGGACAGGTGGAAGGATTTGGGGTCTGGCCCCCAGACCGCCACCTGCAGGGGAGTCGCTTTACAGGGGGTGAAGCAGGTCTTTAGGAGCTCTATCTTTCTCTCCCACCCTGTATTTCCTCTGCTCTCTCCTTTTGTGTCTGTCAGATGCAAGGTCAGTAACAACAACAACAACAACAACAACAACAACAATAACCACCACAGTGACCAAGCAACAAGGGCAGCGAAAGGGGAACAAATGGAGTGCAGGAGCTGTGGATTATTCGTGGCACAGGCACTCAGCTGTGGCAATAACCCCTCGAGGCAATCAATCCATACATGAAGAAGTAATACAGGTAACAGAGACGTATATGTCCCTGTGTGTTTCCACTGAGTTAATGTAAATGCACTTTTATTTACTTCTTCATTTATTTATTACCTTGCCCCGAGAATTTCTTTTCATTGCTAAAAAAATAGTGTCCCATCAAGGGTACCAGGTGGTGCCAAACCCAGCTAAGCACTCATGTTACAATGCAGGAGGACTGGGCTTCAACACCCTGGTTCCCACCTGCCAGGGGAAATCTTTACAAGTGGTGCGGAAGTGCTGCAGGTGTCTCTCTCTGTGTCTCAAACTCTCTCTACCTCCCTTCCCTCTCAATTGCTGTCTATTTATTCCAGTGAATAATCAAGAAAATGGAAAGTAAAAAAAGAAAAAGGAAAAGGAAATATTCCACGACTTCAAATGGGCTACTCAGGACAATGCTTTCCTTGTTAAGATCCTCACAGCATTCCATATGCAGAAAGGCAAAGACGCCATGTATTTTTTAACCCAGTTTTTATTTTTATTCATTTATTTATTTATTTATTTAGGTGCTTATTCATTTTTGTTATTGATGAATTAATGTTTTACATTTGATATTGACTAAGGATCTGACACCAGCGGTCTCCAGTACCCCTATATGGTACTCTGCCTCTACAAAACCGATCCATTGACCTGTCCATCCATCCATCCATCCATCCACCCATACATCTATCCATCCATCCATCCATCCATCCATCCATCCATCCATCCATCCATCCACCAGTCAACCAAGCTAAGTACAAAAGGAGATCTCTCCTTGAATGGTGAGGAGAAACAACGATGCATAGGTAGGTTGCAAAGGGGCCGGTTTGGCTGAATAGGGCAGAGGGGCTGAACCAGGGAATGTGTTGGGGCGTGTGGGTTTGGGTGGGGTGAGCCGGAGGCCCTGTGAGCTGGGTCACATTTGGGGCAGGCAGGGGGTGGAAGGGGTTGCGAACAGCTGTCACTGGAGAACCATCACAAGTGCTGGAGCTGGTGAGCAGGGCACCTGGAAGAGAGGACAGACAAAGGAGAGAAGCAAAGTGCGGAGGAGAGGAGAGGGGAGGGGATGGTGAGGACAGGAGAGGACAGGATTGGAGGGGACCTGAGAAACCTACCTGGACAAAGGCAGCATACAGACATCCAGGAAGGCAGGCAGGCATACAGGCAGCTCTGGCCTGGGCTCCCTGGATCCCGGGCGCACCTCCACCTGTCTTCTCTTGGCTGCCAGCCCTGAGGTCCCTCGTCGGTCAGCACTGTCTTCCCATCCTTCCGTCCCTCTGTGCCAGGGCCCAGGCGTCTGGGCGCTGTTGCCTGACCTAGTGGCAGGGCAGTTGGGCTGCCCAGTGCCAGTGTGGCCAGCACAGATTGCCAGGGGCTAGGACATCACAGAGGGCTCCTGTGGTTGCTAGGCCACGGGGACCCCGCCCATCCAGTTGACCAGCAGCCATGACCCCCACGCTGAACTTGACCTGAGGGGTGGTGGCCAGCCACCAGAGCCAGAGCCCCAGGCCAAAGCAGGTGCTGGTCGGCCGGGCCAAGGGGCTATGGGCAGATTGGTGTGTGTCTGGGCATGGGGCTGGCATCTGACAGTCCAGGGCGGGGGACCAAGGTCCGCCAGGCCCCTGTCCCACCATGTGCACTGACACACAGTCTTGCTGACTGACTGACAGTCCCCGCCCCAGAGATACCCACACCAAGTCCCTGGGTGCCCTGAGCTGCCCCTGAGGGTTGGTGGGTGCCTGCCTGGACACATGCCTCCGTAATGGAGGCCTCTATTAATCCCGTTGCCTACTGACATCTGCCCTCCTGCCCCTCCTCCTCCTCCTCCTCCTCTTCTTCTTCCTCCTCCTCTTCCTCCTCCTCCTCCTCCTCCTCCTACTCCTCCACCTCCTCCACCCCCTCCTCCTCTTCCTCATCCTCAGAAGGACTCACTCAGGGCCCTTGGCCTAGGCAAGCCAGGGCTGCTGCTCTGGCTGCTGCAGCTTCTATCCAGTGGGTGGGTGCAGGAATCTGTTCCTGTCAATCCCAGATTCCTGGGACCTTCCATGCCTCCAGCGGCCCCCACTCTCTAGTCCAGAGCCCTCCTCAAAGATGCCCCCTTTCACCTTGCCCTCTGTCCCCCAGCTCCCCAACTAACATCTACTGTGTGCCTCCCTGAGCTACTTTACTGCCACCCTGCTTCTGCCCTCTAGCCCTGAGGGCCCAGGGACAGCCCAGCTGCCATCTCACCATCCAGCAGGGGTACCTGCCCTAACCCCCTGCCACCACACCCACACACACAGCCCTGCACACACTCCTGGGCTCCCCTGCCTGCAGCCTGCCTCTCAAACAGTCTCCTTCTGCCCCCTAGCCCCCTTACAGCCTCTGCCACGCACCCCCACAGACACCTGGGCATGAGCAACGCAGACATGCAAACAGCTCCCCTCACCCCCACTCCATTTGCTCCAAGGTTGTCAAGAGTCTTTTTTTCATGCCGTAGGGGAGGGAGTTGAGACAGTCCAATGTCCTGGGGAGCAAGAACTGCAAACAGTCCATCTACAATGTAACATTTGGGTCTCAGGTCGCCCAATCCCTAGTGCGCTGTGCAGACCTTTGACTGGCAAAAACACCCCATCTGAGTGTGAGACCTGGCTGGGCTAGTGGCTCTTTCTGTGGACTAAGAGACAGACAGACAGAGTTTTCAGGTTCAAAACCTATACTTCCCAGAAGATGGTCATTCACTTCGGTAAAAAAAAAAAAAAAAAAAAAAAAAGGCTTTTTATTTTTTTTCCCCTGCCTGGGTAACCTGTCTGCTGCCTTTTTCAAAGTGAAAAAAGGGAAAAATCTTTTTTGGAGGGAAAAGGACCAAAATGCAGGCAGGTGGACTCCGTGGAGGGTGGATGGGGAGTTGCTCCTGCCCTGGCACTAGAACCCCAGCAGCTGTTCCAGGTCCTCTCTGATAACAGAGATCTCCGTGTGTCGTGTCATGACACTGTCTCCAGGACTGACCGTCAGGATAATGAGGATTCAAAAAGAGGCAGGTGATACTGCCTTCAAAAGTAAATCCAGGAAGGTTTGGCGGTATGTCAGAGGGTTAAGGGCTTGTGGCGCCTACGAATAGAGGGGACAGGTGGAAGGATTTGGGGTCTGGCCCCCAGACCGCCACCTGCAGGGGAGTCGCTTTACAGGGGGTGAAGCAGGTCTTTAGGAGCTCTATCTTTCTCTCCCACCCTGTATTTCCTCTGCTCTCTCCTTTTGTGTCTGTCAGATGCAAGGTCAGTAACAACAACAACAACAACAACAACAACAACAATAACCACCACAGTGACCAAGCAACAAGGGCAGCGAAAGGGGAACAAATGGAGTGCAGGAGCTGTGGATTATTCGTGGCACAGGCACTCAGCTGTGGCAATAACCCCTCGAGGCAATCAATCCATACATGAAGAAGTAATACAGGTAACAGAGACGTATATGTCCCTGTGTGTTTCCACTGAGTTAATGTAAATGCACTTTTATTTACTTCTTCATTTATTTATTACCTTGCCCCGAGAATTTCTTTTCATTGCTAAAAAAATAGTGTCCCATCAAGGGTACCAGGTGGTGCCAAACCCAGCTAAGCACTCATGTTACAATGCAGGAGGACTGGGCTTCAACACCCTGGTTCCCACCTGCCAGGGGAAATCTTTACAAGTGGTGCGGAAGTGCTGCAGGTGTCTCTCTCTGTGTCTCAAACTCTCTCTACCTCCCTTCCCTCTCAATTGCTGTCTATTTATTCCAGTGAATAATCAAGAAAATGGAAAGTAAAAAAAGAAAAAGGAAAAGGAAATATTCCACGACTTCAAATGGGCTACTCAGGACAATGCTTTCCTTGTTAAGATCCTCACAGCATTCCATATGCAGAAAGGCAAAGACGCCATGTATTTTTTAACCCAGTTTTTATTTTTATTCATTTATTTATTTATTTATTTAGGTGCTTATTCATTTTTGTTATTGATGAATTAATGTTTTACATTTGATATTGACTAAGGATCTGACACCAGCGGTCTCCAGTACCCCTATATGGTACTCTGCCTCTACAAAACCGATCCATTGACCTGTCCATCCATCCATCCATCCATCCACCCATACATCTATCCATCCATCCATCCATCCATCCATCCATCCATCCATCCATCCATCCATCCACCAGTCAACCAAGCTAAGTACAAAAGGAGATCTCTCCTTGAATGGTGAGGAGAAACAACGATGCATAGGTAGGTTGCAAAGGGGCCGGTTTGGCTGAATAGGGCAGAGGGGCTGAACCAGGGAATGTGTTGGGGCGTGTGGGTTTGGGTGGGGTGAGCCGGAGGCCCTGTGAGCTGGGTCACATTTGGGGCAGGCAGGGGGTGGAAGGGGTTGCGAACAGCTGTCACTGGAGAACCATCACAAGTGCTGGAGCTGGTGAGCAGGGCACCTGGAAGAGAGGACAGACAAAGGAGAGAAGCAAAGTGCGGAGGAGAGGAGAGGGGAGGGGATGGTGAGGACAGGAGAGGACAGGATTGGAGGGGACCTGAGAAACCTACCTGGACAAAGGCAGCATACAGACATCCAGGAAGGCAGGCAGGCATACAGGCAGCTCTGGCCTGGGCTCCCTGGATCCCGGGCGCACCTCCACCTGTCTTCTCTTGGCTGCCAGCCCTGAGGTCCCTCGTCGGTCAGCACTGTCTTCCCATCCTTCCGTCCCTCTGTGCCAGGGCCCAGGCGTCTGGGCGCTGTTGCCTGACCTAGTGGCAGGGCAGTTGGGCTGCCCAGTGCCAGTGTGGCCAGCACAGATTGCCAGGGGCTAGGACATCACAGAGGGCTCCTGTGGTTGCTAGGCCACGGGGACCCCGCCCATCCAGTTGACCAGCAGCCATGACCCCCACGCTGAACTTGACCTGAGGGGTGGTGGCCAGCCACCAGAGCCAGAGCCCCAGGCCAAAGCAGGTGCTGGTCGGCCGGGCCAAGGGGCTATGGGCAGATTGGTGTGTGTCTGGGCATGGGGCTGGCATCTGACAGTCCAGGGCGGGGGACCAAGGTCCGCCAGGCCCCTGTCCCACCATGTGCACTGACACACAGTCTTGCTGACTGACTGACAGTCCCCGCCCCAGAGATACCCACACCAAGTCCCTGGGTGCCCTGAGCTGCCCCTGAGGGTTGGTGGGTGCCTGCCTGGACACATGCCTCCGTAATGGAGGCCTCTATTAATCCCGTTGCCTACTGACATCTACCCTCCTGCCCCTCCTCCTCCTCCTCCTCCTCTTCTTCTTCCTCCTCCTCTTCCTCCTCCTCCTCCTCCTCCTCCTACTCCTCCACCTCCTCCACCCCCTCCTCCTCTTCCTCATCCTCAGAAGGACTCACTCAGGGCCCTTGGCCTAGGCAAGCCAGGGCTGCTGCTCTGGCTGCTGCAGCTTCTATCCAGTGGGTGGGTGCAGGAATCTGTTCCTGTCAATCCCAGATTCCTGGGACCTTCCATGCCTCCAGCGGCCCCCACTCTCTAGTCCAGAGCCCTCCTCAAAGATGCCCCCTTTCACCTTGCCCTCTGTCCCCCAGCTCCCCAACTAACATCTACTGTGTGCCTCCCTGAGCTACTTTACTGCCACCCTGCTTCTGCCCTCTAGCCCTGAGGGCCCAGGGACAGCCCAGCTGCCATCTCACCATCCAGCAGGGGTACCTGCCCTAACCCCCTGCCACCACACCCACACACACAGCCCTGCACACACTCCTGGGCTCCCCTGCCTGCAGCCTGCCTCTCAAACAGTCTCCTTCTGCCCCCTAGCCCCCTTACAGCCTCTGCCACGCACCCCCACAGACACCTGGGCATGAGCAACGCAGACATGCAAACAGCTCCCCTCACCCCCACTCCATTTGCTCCAAGGTTGTCAAGAGTCTTTTTTTCATGCCGTAGGGGAGGGAGTTGAGACAGTCCAATGTCCTGGGGAGCAAGAACTGCAAACAGTCCATCTACAATGTAACATTTGGGTCTCAGGTCGCCCAATCCCTAGTGCGCTGTGCAGACCTTTGACTGGCAAAAACACCCCATCTGAGTGTGAGACCTGGCTGGGCTAGTGGCTCTTTCTGTGGACTAAGAGACAGACAGACAGAGTTTTCAGGTTCAAAACCTATACTTCCCAGAAGATGGTCATTCACTTCGGTAAAAAAAAAAAAAAAAAAAAAAAAAAGGCTTTTTATTTTTTTTCCCCTGCCTGGGTAACCTGTCTGCTGCCTTTTTCAAAGTGAAAAAAGGGAAAAATCTTTTTTGGAGGGAAAAGGACCAAAATGCAGGCAGGTGGACTCCGTGGAGGGTGGATGGGGAGTTGCTCCTGCCCTGGCACTAGAAGCCCAGCAGCTGTTCCAGGTCCTCTCTGATAACAGAGATCTCCGTGTGTCGTGTCATGACACTGTCTCCAGGACTGACCGTCAGGATAATGAGGATTCAAAAAGAGGCAGGTGATACTGCCTTCAAAAGTAAATCCAGGAAGGTTTGGCGGTATGTCAGAGGGTTAAGGGCTTGTGGCGCCTATGAATAGAGGGGACAGGTGGAAGGATTTGGGGTCTGGCCCCCAGACCGCCACCTGCAGGGGAGTCGCTTTACAGGGGGTGAAGCAGGTCTTTAGGAGCTCTATCTTTCTCTCCCACCCTGTATTTCCTCTGCTCTCTCCTTTTGTGTCTGTCAGATGCAAGGTCAGTAACAACAACAACAACAACAACAACAACAACAATAACCACCACAGTGACCAAGCAACAAGGGCAGCGAAAGGGGAACAAATGGAGTGCAGGAGCTGTGGATTATTCGTGGCACAGGCACTCAGCTGTGGCAATAACCCCTCGAGGCAATCAATCCATACATGAAGAAGTAATACAGGTAACAGAGACGTATATGTCCCTGTGTGTTTCCACTGAGTTAATGTAAATGCACTTTTATTTACTTCTTCATTTATTTATTACCTTGCCCCGAGAATTTCTTTTCATTGCTAAAAAAATAGTGTCCCATCAAGGGTACCAGGTGGTGCCAAACCCAGCTAAGCACTCATGTTACAATGCAGGAGGACTGGGCTTCAACACCCTGGTTCCCACCTGCCAGGGGAAATCTTTACAAGTGGTGCGGAAGTGCTGCAGGTGTCTCTCTCTGTGTCTCAAACTCTCTCTACCTCCCTTCCCTCTCAATTGCTGTCTATTTATTCCAGTGAATAATCAAGAAAATGGAAAGTAAAAAAAGAAAAAGGAAAAGGAAATATTCCACGACTTCAAATGGGCTACTCAGGACAATGCTTTCCTTGTTAAGATCCTCACAGCATTCCATATGCAGAAAGGCAAAGACGCCATGTATTTTTTAACCCAGTTTTTATTTTTATTCATTTATTTATTTATTTATTTAGGTGCTTATTCATTTTTGTTATTGATGAATTAATGTTTTACATTTGATATTGACTAAGGATCTGACACCAGCGGTCTCCAGTACCCCTATATGGTACTCTGCCTCTACAAAACCGATCCATTGACCTGTCCATCCATCCATCCATCCATCCACCCATACATCTATCCATCCATCCATCCATCCATCCATCCATCCATCCATCCATCCATCCACCAGTCAACCAAGCTAAGTACAAAAGGAGATCTCTCCTTGAATGGTGAGGAGAAACAACGATGCATAGGTAGGTTGCAAAGGGGCCGGTTTGGCTGAATAGGGCAGAGGGGCTGAACCAGGGAATGTGTTGGGGCGTGTGGGTTTGGGTGGGGTGAGCCGGAGGCCCTGTGAGCTGGGTCACATTTGGGGCAGGCAGGGGGTGGAAGGGGTTGCGAACAGCTGTCACTGGAGAACCATCACAAGTGCTGGAGCTGGTGAGCAGGGCACCTGGAAGAGAGGACAGACAAAGGAGAGAAGCAAAGTGCGGAGGAGAGGAGAGGGGAGGGGATGGTGAGGACAGGAGAGGACAGGATTGGAGGGGACCTGAGAAACCTACCTGGACAAAGGCAGCATACAGACATCCAGGAAGGCAGGCAGGCATACAGGCAGCTCTGGCCTGGGCTCCCTGGATCCCGGGCGCACCTCCACCTGTCTTCTCTTGGCTGCCAGCCCTGAGGTCCCTCGTCGGTCAGCACTGTCTTCCCATCCTTCCGTCCCTCTGTGCCAGGGCCCAGGCGTCTGGGCGCTGTTGCCTGACCTAGTGGCAGGGCAGTTGGGCTGCCCAGTGCCAGTGTGGCCAGCACAGATTGCCAGGGGCTAGGACATCACAGAGGGCTCCTGTGGTTGCTAGGCCACGGGGACCCCGCCCATCCAGTTGACCAGCAGCCATGACCCCCACGCTGAACTTGACCTGAGGGGTGGTGGCCAGCCACCAGAGCCAGAGCCCCAGGCCAAAGCAGGTGCTGGTCGGCCGGGCCAAGGGGCTATGGGCAGATTGGTGTGTGTCTGGGCATGGGGCTGGCATCTGACAGTCCAGGGCGGGGGACCAAGGTCCGCCAGGCCCCTGTCCCACCATGTGCACTGACACACAGTCTTGCTGACTGACTGACAGTCCCCGCCCCAGAGATACCCACACCAAGTCCCTGGGTGCCCTGAGCTGCCCCTGAGGGTTGGTGGGTGCCTGCCTGGACACATGCTTCCGTAATGGAGGCCTCTATTAATCCCGTTGCCTACTGACAGCTGCCCTCCTGCCCCTCCTCCTCCTCCTCCTCCTCTTCTTCTTCCTCCTCCTCTTCCTCCTCCTCCTCCTCCTCCTCCTCCTACTCCTCCACCTCCTCCACCCCCTCCTCCTCTTCCTCATCCTCAGAAGGACTCACTCAGGGCCCTTGGCCTAGGCAAGCCAGGGCTGCTGCTCTGGCTGCTGCAGCTTCTATCCAGTGGGTGGGTGCAGGAATCTGTTCCTGTCAATCCCAGATTCCTGGGACCTTCCATGCCTCCAGCTGCCCCCACTCTCTAGTCCAGAGCCCTCCTCAAAGATGCCCCCTTTCACCTTGCCCTCTGTCCCCCAGCTCCCCAACTAACATCTACTGTGTGCCTCCCTGAGCTACTTTACTGCCACCCTGCTTCTGCCCTCTAGCCCTGAGGGCCCAGGGACAGCCCAGCTGCCATCTCACCATCCAGCAGGGGTACCTGCCCTAACCCCCTGCCACCACACCCACACACACAGCCCTGCACACACTCCTGGGCTCCCCTGCCTGCAGCCTGCCTCTCAAACAGTCTCCTTCTGCCCCCTAGCCCCCTTACAGCCTCTGCCACGCACCCCCACAGACACCTGGGCATGAGCAACGCAGACATGCAAACAGCTCCCCTCACCCCCACTCCATTTGCTCCAAGGTTGTCAAGAGTCTTTTTTTCATGCCGTAGGGGAGGGAGTTGAGACAGTCCAATGTCCTGGGGAGCAAGAACTGCAAACAGTCCATCTACAATGTAACATTTGGGTCTCAGGTCGCCCAATCCCTAGTGCGCTGTGCAGACCTTTGACTGGCAAAAACACCCCATCTGAGTGTGAGACCTGGCTGGGCTAGTGGCTCTTTCTGTGGACTAAGAGACAGACAGACAGAGTTTTCAGGTTCAAAACCTATACTTCCCAGAAGATGGTCATTCACTTCGGTAAAAAAAAAAAAAAAAAAAAAAAAAGGCTTTTTATTTTTTTTCCCCTGCCTGGGTAACCTGTCTGCTGCCTTTTTCAAAGTGAAAAAAGGGAAAAATCTTTTTTGGAGGGAAAAGGACCAAAATGCAGGCAGGTGGACTCCGTGGAGGGTGGATGGGGAGTTGCTCCTGCCCTGGCACTAGAACCCCAGCAGCTGTTCCAGGTCCTCTCTGATAACAGAGATCTCCGTGTGTCGTGTCATGACACTGTCTCCAGGACTGACCGTCAGGATAATGAGGATTCAAAAAGAGGCAGGTGATACTGCCTTCAAAAGTAAATCCAGGAAGGTTTGGCGGTATGTCAGAGGGTTAAGGGCTTGTGGCGCCTACGAATAGAGGGGACAGGTGGAAGGATTTGGGGTCTGGCCCCCAGACCGCCACCTGCAGGGGAGTCGCTTTACAGGGGGTGAAGCAGGTCTTTAGGAGCTCTATCTTTCTCTCCCACCCTGTATTTCCTCTGCTCTCTCCTTTTGTGTCTGTCAGATGCAAGGTCAGTAACAACAACAACAACAACAACAACAACAACAATAACCACCACAGTGACCAAGCAACAAGGGCAGCGAAAGGGGAACAAATGGAGTGCAGGAGCTGTGGATTATTCGTGGCACAGGCACTCAGCTGTGGCAATAACCCCTCGAGGCAATCAATCCATACATGAAGAAGTAATACAGGTAACAGAGACGTATATGTCCCTGTGTGTTTCCACTGAGTTAATGTAAATGCACTTTTATTTACTTCTTCATTTATTTATTACCTTGCCCCGAGAATTTCTTTTCATTGCTAAAAAAATAGTGTCCCATCAAGGGTACCAGGTGGTGCCAAACCCAGCTAAGCACTCATGTTACAATGCAGGAGGACTGGGCTTCAACACCCTGGTTCCCACCTGCCAGGGGAAATCTTTACAAGTGGTGCGGAAGTGCTGCAGGTGTCTCTCTCTGTGTCTCAAACTCTCTCTACCTCCCTTCCCTCTCAATTGCTGTCTATTTATTCCAGTGAATAATCAAGAAAATGGAAAGTAAAAAAAGAAAAAGGAAAAGGAAATATTCCACGACTTCAAATGGGCTACTCAGGACAATGCTTTCCTTGTTAAGATCCTCACAGCATTCCATATGCAGAAAGGCAAAGACGCCATGTATTTTTTAACCCAGTTTTTATTTTTATTCATTTATTTATTTATTTATTTAGGTGCTTATTCATTTTTGTTATTGATGAATTAATGTTTTACATTTGATATTGACTAAGGATCTGACACCAGCGGTCTCCAGTACCCCTATATGGTACTCTGCCTCTACAAAACCGATCCATTGACCTGTCCATCCATCCATCCATCCATCCACCCATACATCTATCCATCCATCCATCCATCCATCCATCCATCCATCCATCCATCCACCAGTCAACCAAGCTAAGTACAAAAGGAGATCTCTCCTTGAATGGTGAGGAGAAACAACGATGCATAGGTAGGTTGCAAAGGGGCCGGTTTGGCTGAATAGGGCAGAGGGGCTGAACCAGGGAATGTGTTGGGGCGTGTGGGTTTGGGTGGGGTGAGCCGGAGGCCCTGTGAGCTGGGTCACATTTGGGGCAGGCAGGGGGTGGAAGGGGTTGCGAACAGCTGTCACTGGAGAACCATCACAAGTGCTGGAGCTGGTGAGCAGGGCACCTGGAAGAGAGGACAGACAAAGGAGAGAAGCAAAGTGCGGAGGAGAGGAGAGGGGAGGGGATGGTGAGGACAGGAGAGGACAGGATTGGAGGGGACCTGAGAAACCTACCTGGACAAAGGCAGCATACAGACATCCAGGAAGGCAGGCAGGCATACAGGCAGCTCTGGCCTGGGCTCCCTGGATCCCGGGCGCACCTCCACCTGTCTTCTCTTGGCTGCCAGCCCTGAGGTCCCTCGTCGGTCAGCACTGTCTTCCCATCCTTCCGTCCCTCTGTGCCAGGGCCCAGGCGTCTGGGCGCTGTTGCCTGACCTAGTGGCAGGGCAGTTGGGCTGCCCAGTGCCAGTGTGGCCAGCACAGATTGCCAGGGGCTAGGACATCACAGAGGGCTCCTGTGGTTGCTAGGCCACGGGGACCCCGCCCATCCAGTTGACCAGCAGCCATGACCCCCACGCTGAACTTGACCTGAGGGGTGGTGGCCAGCCACCAGAGCCAGAGCCCCAGGCCAAAGCAGGTGCTGGTCGGCCGGGCCAAGGGGCTATGGGCAGATTGGTGTGTGTCTGGGCATGGGGCTGGCATCTGACAGTCCAGGGCGGGGGACCAAGGTCCGCCAGGCCCCTGTCCCACCATGTGCACTGACACACAGTCTTGCTGACTGACTGACAGTCCCCGCCCCAGAGATACCCACACCAAGTCCCTGGGTGCCCTGAGCTGCCCCTGAGGGTTGGTGGGTGCCTGCCTGGACACATGCCTCCGTAATGGAGGCCTCTATTAATCCCGTTGCCTACTGACATCTGCCCTCCTGCCCCTCCTCCTCCTCCTCCTCCTCTTCTTCTTCCTCCTCCTCTTCCTCCTCCTCCTCCTCCTCCTCCTACTCCTCCACCTCCTCCACCCCCTCCTCCTCTTCCTCATCCTCAGAAGGACTCACTCAGGGCCCTTGGCCTAGGCAAGCCAGGGCTGCTGCTCTGGCTGCTGCAGCTTCTATCCAGTGGGTGGGTGCAGGAATCTGTTCCTGTCAATCCCAGATTCCTGGGACCTTCCATGCCTCCAGCGGCCCCCACTCTCTAGTCCAGAGCCCTCCTCAAAGATGCCCCCTTTCACCTTGCCCTCTGTCCCCCAGCTCCCCAACTAACATCTACTGTGTGCCTCCCTGAGCTACTTTACTGCCACCCTGCTTCTGCCCTCTAGCCCTGAGGGCCCAGGGACAGCCCAGCTGCCATCTCACCATCCAGCAGGGGTACCTGCCCTAACCCCCTGCCACCACACCCACACACACAGCCCTGCACACACTCCTGGGCTCCCCTGCCTGCAGCCTGCCTCTCAAACAGTCTCCTTCTGCCCCCTAGCCCCCTTACAGCCTCTGCCACGCACCCCCACAGACACCTGGGCATGAGCAACGCAGACATGCAAACAGCTCCCCTCACCCCCACTCCATTTGCTCCAAGGTTGTCAAGAGTCTTTTTTTCATGCCGTAGGGGAGGGAGTTGAGACAGTTCAATGTCCTGGGGAGCAAGAACTGCAAACAGTCCATCTACAATGTAACATTTGGGTCTCAGGTCGCCCAATCCCTAGTGCGCTGTGCAGACCTTTGACTGGCAAAAACACCCCATCTGAGTGTGAGACCTGGCTGGGCTAGTGGCTCTTTCTGTGGACTAAGAGACAGACAGACAGAGTTTTCAGGTTCAAAACCTATACTTCCCAGAAGATGGTCATTCACTTCGGTAAAAAAAAAAAAAAAAAAAAAAAGGCTTTTTATTTTTTTTCCCCTGCCTGGGTAACCTGTCTGCTGCCTTTTTCAAAGTGAAAAAAGGGAAAAATCTTTTTTGGAGGGAAAAGGACCAAAATGCAGGCAGGTGGACTCCGTGGAGGGTGGATGGGGAGTTGCTCCTGCCCTGGCACTAGAAGCCCAGCAGCTGTTCCAGGTCCTCTCTGATAACAGAGATCTCCGTGTGTCGTGTCATGACACTGTCTCCAGGACTGACCGTCAGGATAATGAGGATTCAAAAAGAGGCAGGTGATACTGCCTTCAAAAGTAAATCCAGGAAGGTTTGGCGGTATGTCAGAGGGTTAAGGGCTTGTGGCGCCTACGAATAGAGGGGACAGGTGGAAGGATTTGGGGTCTGGCCCCCAGACCGCCACCTGCAGGGGAGTCGCTTTACAGGGGGTGAAGCAGGTCTTTAGGAGCTCTATCTTTCTCTCCCACCCTGTATTTCCTCTGCTCTCTCCTTTTGTGTCTGTCAGATGCAAGGTCAGTAACAACAACAACAACAACAACAACAACAACAATAACCACCACAGTGACCAAGCAACAAGGGCAGCGAAAGGGGAACAAATGGAGTGCAGGAGCTGTGGATTATTCGTGGCACAGGCACTCAGCTGTGGCAATAACCCCTCGAGGCAATCAATCCATACATGAAGAAGTAATACAGGTAACAGAGACGTATATGTCCCTGTGTGTTTCCACTGAGTTAATGTAAATGCACTTTTATTTACTTCTTCATTTATTTATTACCTTGCCCCGAGAATTTCTTTTCATTGCTAAAAAAATAGTGTCCCATCAAGGGTACCAGGTGGTGCCAAACCCAGCTAAGCACTCATGTTACAATGCAGGAGGACTGGGCTTCAACACCCTGGTTCCCACCTGCCAGGGGAAATCTTTACAAGTGGTGCGGAAGTGCTGCAGGTGTCTCTCTCTGTGTCTCAAACTCTCTCTACCTCCCTTCCCTCTCAATTGCTGTCTATTTATTCCAGTGAATAATCAAGAAAATGGAAAGTAAAAAAAGAAAAAGGAAAAGGAAATATTCCACGACTTCAAATGGGCTACTCAGGACAATGCTTTCCTTGTTAAGATCCTCACAGCATTCCATATGCAGAAAGGCAAAGACGCCATGTATTTTTTAACCCAGTTTTTATTTTTATTCATTTATTTATTTATTTATTTAGGTGCTTATTCATTTTTGTTATTGATGAATTAATGTTTTACATTTGATATTGACTAAGGATCTGACACCAGCGGTCTCCAGTACCCCTATATGGTACTCTGCCTCTACAAAACCGATCCATTGACCTGTCCATCCATCCATCCATCCATCCACCCATACATCTATCCATCCATCCATCCATCCATCCATCCATCCATCCATCCATCCATCCACCAGTCAACCAAGCTAAGTACAAAAGGAGATCTCTCCTTGAATGGTGAGGAGAAACAACGATGCATAGGTAGGTTGCAAAGGGGCCGGTTTGGCTGAATAGGGCAGAGGGGCTGAACCAGGGAATGTGTTGGGGCGTGTGGGTTTGGGTGGGGTGAGCCGGAGGCCCTGTGAGCTGGGTCACATTTGGGGCAGGCAGGGGGTGGAAGGGGTTGCGAACAGCTGTCACTGGAGAACCATCACAAGTGCTGGAGCTGGTGAGCAGGGCACCTGGAAGAGAGGACAGACAAAGGAGAGAAGCAAAGTGCGGAGGAGAGGAGAGGGGAGGGGATGGTGAGGACAGGAGAGGACAGGATTGGAGGGGACCTGAGAAACCTACCTGGACAAAGGCAGCATACAGACATCCAGGAAGGCAGGCAGGCATACAGGCAGCTCTGGCCTGGGCTCCCTGGATCCCGGGCGCACCTCCACCTGTCTTCTCTTGGCTGCCAGCCCTGAGGTCCCTCGTCGGTCAGCACTGTCTTCCCATCCTTCCGTCCCTCTGTGCCAGGGCCCAGGCGTCTGGGCGCTGTTGCCTGACCTAGTGGCAGGGCAGTTGGGCTGCCCAGTGCCAGTGTGGCCAGCACAGATTGCCAGGGGCTAGGACATCACAGAGGGCTCCTGTGGTTGCTAGGCCACGGGGACCCCGCCCATCCAGTTGACCAGCAGCCATGACCCCCACGCTGAACTTGACCTGAGGGGTGGTGGCCAGCCACCAGAGCCAGAGCCCCAGGCCAAAGCAGGTGCTGGTCGGCCGGGCCAAGGGGCTATGGGCAGATTGGTGTGTGTCTGGGCATGGGGCTGGCATCTGACAGTCCAGGGCGGGGGACCAAGGTCCGCCAGGCCCCTGTCCCACCATGTGCACTGACACACAGTCTTGCTGACTGACTGACAGTCCCCGCCCCAGAGATACCCACACCAAGTCCCTGGGTGCCCTGAGCTGCCCCTGAGGGTTGGTGGGTGCCTGCCTGGACACATGCCTCCGTAATGGAGGCCTCTATTAATCCCGTTGCCTACTGACAGCTGCCCTCCTGCCCCTCCTCCTCCTCCTCCTCCTCTTCTTCTTCCTCCTCCTCTTCCTCCTCCTCCTCCTCCTCCTCCTACTCCTCCACCTCCTCCACCCCCTCCTCCTCTTCCTCATCCTCAGAAGGACTCACTCAGGGCCCTTGGCCTAGGCAAGCCAGGGCTGCTGCTCTGGCTGCTGCAGCTTCTATCCAGTGGGTGGGTGCAGGAATCTGTTCCTGTCAATCCCAGATTCCTGGGACCTTCCATGCCTCCAGCGGCCCCCACTCTCTAGTCCAGAGCCCTCCTCAAAGATGCCCCCTTTCACCTTGCCCTCTGTCCCCCAGCTCCCCAACTAACATCTACTGTGTGCCTCCCTGAGCTACTTTACTGCCACCCTGCTTCTGCCCTCTAGCCCTGAGGGCCCAGGGACAGCCCAGCTGCCATCTCACCATCCAGCAGGGGTACCTGCCCTAACCCCCTGCCACCACACCCACACACACAGCCCTGCACACACTCCTGGGCTCCCCTGCCTGCAGCCTGCCTCTCAAACAGTCTCCTTCTGCCCCCTAGCCCCCTTACAGCCTCTGCCACGCACCCCCACAGACACCTGGGCATGAGCAACGCAGACATGCAAACAGCTCCCCTCACCCCCACTCCATTTGCTCCAAGGTTGTCAAGAGTCTTTTTTTCATGCCGTAGGGGAGGGAGTTGAGACAGTCCAATGTCCTGGGGAGCAAGAACTGCAAACAGTCCATCTACAATGTAACATTTGGGTCTCAGGTCGCCCAATCCCTAGTGCGCTGTGCAGACCTTTGACTGGCAAAAACACCCCATCTGAGTGTGAGACCTGGCTGGGCTAGTGGCTCTTTCTGTGGACTAAGAGACAGACAGACAGAGTTTTCAGGTTCAAAACCTATACTTCCCAGAAGATGGTCATTCACTTCGGTAAAAAAAAAAAAAAAAAAAAAAAAAGGCTTTTTATTTTTTTTCCCCTGCCTGGGTAACCTGTCTGCTGCCTTTTTCAAAGTGAAAAAAGGGAAAAATCTTTTTTGGAGGGAAAAGGACCAAAATGCAGGCAGGTGGACTCCGTGGAGGGTGGATGGGGAGTTGCTCCTGCCCTGGCACTAGAACCCCAGCAGCTGTTCCAGGTCCTCTCTGATAACAGAGATCTCCGTGTGTCGTGTCATGACACTGTCTCCAGGACTGACCGTCAGGATAATGAGGATTCAAAAAGAGGCAGGTGATACTGCCTTCAAAAGTAAATCCAGGAAGGTTTGGCGGTATGTCAGAGGGTTAAGGGCTTGTGGCGCCTACGAATAGAGGGGACAGGTGGAAGGATTTGGGGTCTGGCCCCCAGACCGCCACCTGCAGGGGAGTCGCTTTACAGGGGGTGAAGCAGGTCTTTAGGAGCTCTATCTTTCTCTCCCACCCTGTATTTCCTCTGCTCTCTCCTTTTGTGTCTGTCAGATGCAAGGTCAGTAACAACAACAACAACAACAACAACAACAACAACAATAACCACCACAGTGACCAAGCAACAAGGGCAGCGAAAGGGGAACAAATGGAGTGCAGGAGCTGTGGATTATTCGTGGCACAGGCACTCAGCTGTGGCAATAACCCCTCGAGGCAATCAATCCATACATGAAGAAGTAATACAGGTAACAGAGACGTATATGTCCCTGTGTGTTTCCACTGAGTTAATGTAAATGCACTTTTATTTACTTCTTCATTTATTTATTACCTTGCCCCGAGAATTTCTTTTCATTGCTAAAAAAATAGTGTCCCATCAAGGGTACCAGGTGGTGCCAAACCCAGCTAAGCACTCATGTTACAATGCAGGAGGACTGGGCTTCAACACCCTGGTTCCCACCTGCCAGGGGAAATCTTTACAAGTGGTGCGGAAGTGCTGCAGGTGTCTCTCTCTGTGTCTCAAACTCTCTCTACCTCCCTTCCCTCTCAATTGCTGTCTATTTATTCCAGTGAATAATCAAGAAAATGGAAAGTAAAAAAAGAAAAAGGAAAAGGAAATATTCCACGACTTCAAATGGGCTACTCAGGACAATGCTTTCCTTGTTAAGATCCTCACAGCATTCCATATGCAGAAAGGCAAAGACGCCATGTATTTTTTAACCCAGTTTTTATTTTTATTCATTTATTTATTTATTTATTTAGGTGCTTATTCATTTTTGTTATTGATGAATTAATGTTTTACATTTGATATTGACTAAGGATCTGACACCAGCGGTCTCCAGTACCCCTATATGGTACTCTGCCTCTACAAAACCGATCCATTGACCTGTCCATCCATCCATCCATCCATCCACCCATACATCTATCCATCCATCCATCCATCCATCCATCCATCCATCCATCCATCCATCCATCCACCAGTCAACCAAGCTAAGTACAAAAGGAGATCTCTCCTTGAATGGTGAGGAGAAACAACGATGCATAGGTAGGTTGCAAAGGGGCCGGTTTGGCTGAATAGGGCAGAGGGGCTGAACCAGGGAATGTGTTGGGGCGTGTGGGTTTGGGTGGGGTGAGCCGGAGGCCCTGTGAGCTGGGTCACATTTGGGGCAGGCAGGGGGTGGAAGGGGTTGCGAACAGCTGTCACTGGAGAACCATCACAAGTGCTGGAGCTGGTGAGCAGGGCACCTGGAAGAGAGGACAGACAAAGGAGTGAAGCAAAGTGCGGAGGAGAGGAGAGGGGAGGGGATGGTGAGGACAGGAGAGGACAGGATTGGAGGGGACCTGAGAAACCTACCTGGACAAAGGCAGCATACAGACATCCAGGAAGGCAGGCAGGCATACAGGCAGCTCTGGCCTGGGCTCCCTGGATCCCGGGCGCACCTCCACCTGTCTTCTCTTGGCTGCCAGCCCTGAGGTCCCTCGTCGGTCAGCACTGTCTTCCCATCCTTCCGTCCCTCTGTGCCAGGGCCCAGGCGTCTGGGCGCTGTTGCCTGACCTAGTGGCAGGGCAGTTGGGCTGCCCAGTGCCAGTGTGGCCAGCACAGATTGCCAGGGGCTAGGACATCACAGAGGGCTCCTGTGGTTGCTAGGCCACGGGGACCCCGCCCATCCAGTTGACCAGCAGCCATGACCCCCACGCTGAACTTGACCTGAGGGGTGGTGGCCAGCCACCAGAGCCAGAGCCCCAGGCCAAAGCAGGTGCTGGTCAGCCGGGCCAAGGGGCTATGGGCAGATTGGTGTGTGTCTGGGCATGGGGCTGGCATCTGACAGTCCAGGGCGGGGGACCAAGGTCCGCCAGGCCCCTGTCCCACCATGTGCACTGACACACAGTCTTGCTGACTGACTGACAGTCCCCGCCCCAGAGATACCCACACCAAGTCCCTGGGTGCCCTGAGCTGCCCCTGAGGGTTGGTGGGTGCCTGCCTGAACACATGCCTCCGTAATGGAGGCCTCTATTAATCCCGTTGCCTACTGACATCTGCCCTCCTGCCCCTCCTCCTCCTCCTCCTCCTCTTCTTCTTCCTCCTCCTCTTCCTCCTCCTCCTCCTCCTCCTCCTACTCCTCCACCTCCTCCACCCCCTCCTCCTCTTCCTCATCCTCAGAAGGACTCACTCAGGGCCCTTGGCCTAGGCAAGCCAGGGCTGCTGCTCTGGCTGCTGCAGCTTCTATCCAGTGGGTGGGTGCAGGAATCTGTTCCTGTCAATCCCAGATTCCTGGGACCTTCCATGCCTCCAGCGGCCCCCACTCTCTAGTCCAGAGCCCTCCTCAAAGATGCCCCCTTTCACCTTGCCCTCTGTCCCCCAGCTCCCCAACTAACATCTACTGTGTGCCTCCCTGAGCTACTTTACTGCCACCCTGCTTCTGCCCTCTAGCCCTGAGGGCCCAGGGACAGCCCAGCTGCCATCTCACCATCCAGCAGGGGTACCTGCCCTAACCCCCTGCCACCACACCCACACACACAGCCCTGCACACACTCCTGGGCTCCCCTGCCTGCAGCCTGCCTCTCAAACAGTCTCCTTCTGCCCCCTAGCCCCCTTACAGCCTCTGCCACGCACCCCCACAGACACCTGGGCATGAGCAACGCAGACATGCAAACAGCTCCCCTCACCCCCACTCCATTTGCTCCAAGGTTGTCAAGAGTCTTTTTTTCATGCCGTAGGGGAGGGAGTTGAGACAGTCCAATGTCCTGGGGAGCAAGAACTGCAAACAGTCCATCTACAATGTAACATTTGGGTCTCAGGTCGCCCAATCCCTAGTGCGCTGTGCAGACCTTTGACTGGCAAAAACACCCCATCTGAGTGTGAGACCTGGCTGGGCTAGTGGCTCTTTCTGTGGACTAAGAGACAGACAGACAGAGTTTTCAGGTTCAAAACCTATACTTCCCAGAAGATGGTCATTCACTTCGGTAAAAAAAAAAAAAAAAAAAAAAAAGGCTTTTTATTTTTTTTCCCCTGCCTGGGTAACCTGTCTGCTGCCTTTTTCAAAGTGAAAAAAGGGAAAAATCTTTTTTGGAGGGAAAAGGACCAAAATGCAGGCAGGTGGACTCCGTGGAGGGTGGATGGGGAGTTGCTCCTGCCCTGGCACTAGAACCCCAGCAGCTGTTCCAGGTCCTCTCTGATAACAGAGATCTCCGTGTGTCGTGTCATGACACTGTCTCCAGGACTGACCGTCAGGATAATGAGGATTCAAAAAGAGGCAGGTGATACTGCCTTCAAAAGTAAATCCAGGAAGGTTTGGCGGTATGTCAGAGGGTTAAGGGCTTGTGGCGCCTACGAATAGAGGGGACAGGTGGAAGGATTTGGGGTCTGGCCCCCAGACCGCCACCTGCAGGGGAGTCGCTTTACAGGGGGTGAAGCAGGTCTTTAGGAGCTCTATCTTTCTCTCCCACCCTGTATTTCCTCTGCTCTCTCCTTTTGTGTCTGTCAGATGCAAGGTCAGTAACAACAACAACAACAACAACAACAACAACAACAATAACCACCACAGTGACCAAGCAACAAGGGCAGCGAAAGGGGAACAAATGGAGTGCAGGAGCTGTGGATTATTCGTGGCACAGGCACTCAGCTGTGGCAATAACCCCTCGAGGCAATCAATCCATACATGAAGAAGTAATACAGGTAACAGAGACGTATATGTCCCTGTGTGTTTCCACTGAGTTAATGTAAATGCACTTTTATTTACTTCTTCATTTATTTATTACCTTGCCCCGAGAATTTCTTTTCATTGCTAAAAAAATAGTGTCCCATCAAGGGTACCAGGTGGTGCCAAACCCAGCTAAGCACTCATGTTACAATGCAGGAGGACTGGGCTTCAACACCCTGGTTCCCACCTGCCAGGGGAAATCTTTACAAGTGGTGCGGAAGTGCTGCAGGTGTCTCTCTCTGTGTCTCAAACTCTCTCTACCTCCCTTCCCTCTCAATTGCTGTCTATTTATTCCAGTGAATAATCAAGAAAATGGAAAGTAAAAAAAGAAAAAGGAAAAGGAAATATTCCACGACTTCAAATGGGCTACTCAGGACAATGCTTTCCTTGTTAAGATCCTCACAGCATTCCATATGCAGAAAGGCAAAGACGCCATGTATTTTTTAACCCAGTTTTTATTTTTATTCATTTATTTATTTATTTATTTAGGTGCTTATTCATTTTTGTTATTGATGAATTAATGTTTTACATTTGATATTGACTAAGGATCTGACACCAGCGGTCTCCAGTACCCCTATATGGTACTCTGCCTCTACAAAACCGATCCATTGACCTGTCCATCCATCCATCCATCCATCCACCCATACATCTATCCATCCATCCATCCATCCATCCATCCATCCATCCATCCATCCATCCACCAGTCAACCAAGCTAAGTACAAAAGGAGATCTCTCCTTGAATGGTGAGGAGAAACAACGATGCATAGGTAGGTTGCAAAGGGGCCGGTTTGGCTGAATAGGGCAGAGGGGCTGAACCAGGGAATGTGTTGGGGCGTGTGGGTTTGGGTGGGGTGAGCCGGAGGCCCTGTGAGCTGGGTCACATTTGGGGCAGGCAGGGGGTGGAAGGGGTTGCGAACAGCTGTCACTGGAGAACCATCACAAGTGCTGGAGCTGGTGAGCAGGGCACCTGGAAGAGAGGACAGACAAAGGAGTGAAGCAAAGTGCGGAGGAGAGGAGAGGGGAGGGGATGGTGAGGACAGGAGAGGACAGGATTGGAGGGGACCTGAGAAACCTACCTGGACAAAGGCAGCATACAGACATCCAGGAAGGCAGGCAGGCATACAGGCAGCTCTGGCCTGGGCTCCCTGGATCCCGGGCGCACCTCCACCTGTCTTCTCTTGGCTGCCAGCCCTGAGGTCCCTCGTCGGTCAGCACTGTCTTCCCATCCTTCCGTCCCTCTGTGCCAGGGCCCAGGCGTCTGGGCGCTGTTGCCTGACCTAGTGGCAGGGCAGTTGGGCTGCCCAGTGCCAGTGTGGCCAGCACAGATTGCCAGGGGCTAGGACATCACAGAGGGCTCCTGTGGTTGCTAGGCCACGGGGACCCCGCCCATCCAGTTGACCAGCAGCCATGACCCCCACGCTGAACTTGACCTGAGGGGTGGTGGCCAGCCACCAGAGCCAGAGCCCCAGGCCAAAGCAGGTGCTGGTCAGCCGGGCCAAGGGGCTATGGGCAGATTGGTGTGTGTCTGGGCATGGGGCTGGCATCTGACAGTCCAGGGCGGGGGACCAAGGTCCGCCAGGCCCCTGTCCCACCATGTGCACTGACACACAGTCTTGCTGACTGACTGACAGTCCCCGCCCCAGAGATACCCACACCAAGTCCCTGGGTGCCCTGAGCTGCCCCTGAGGGTTGGTGGGTGCCTGCCTGAACACATGCCTCCGTAATGGAGGCCTCTATTAATCCCGTTGCCTACTGACATCTGCCCTCCTGCCCCTCCTCCTCCTCCTCCTCCTCTTCTTCTTCCTCCTCCTCTTCCTCCTCCTCCTCCTCCTCCTCCTACTCCTCCACCTCCTCCACCCCCTCCTCCTCTTCCTCATCCTCAGAAGGACTCACTCAGGGCCCTTGGCCTAGGCAAGCCAGGGCTGCTGCTCTGGCTGCTGCAGCTTCTATCCAGTGGGTGGGTGCAGGAATCTGTTCCTGTCAATCCCAGATTCCTGGGACCTTCCATGCCTCCAGCGGCCCCCACTCTCTAGTCCAGAGCCCTCCTCAAAGATGCCCCCTTTCACCTTGCCCTCTGTCCCCCAGCTCCCCAACTAACATCTACTGTGTGCCTCCCTGAGCTACTTTACTGCCACCCTGCTTCTGCCCTCTAGCCCTGAGGGCCCAGGGACAGCCCAGCTGCCATCTCACCATCCAGCAGGGGTACCTGCCCTAACCCCCTGCCACCACACCCACACACACAGCCCTGCACACACTCCTGGGCTCCCCTGCCTGCAGCCTGCCTCTCAAACAGTCTCCTTCTGCCCCCTAGCCCCCTTACAGCCTCTGCCACGCACCCCCACAGACACCTGGGCATGAGCAACGCAGACATGCAAACAGCTCCCCTCACCCCCACTCCATTTGCTCCAAGGTTGTCAAGAGTCTTTTTTTCATGCCGTAGGGGAGGGAGTTGAGACAGTCCAATGTCCTGGGGAGCAAGAACTGCAAACAGTCCATCTACAATGTAACATTTGGGTCTCAGGTCGCCCAATCCCTAGTGCGCTGTGCAGACCTTTGACTGGCAAAAACACCCCATCTGAGTGTGAGACCTGGCTGGGCTAGTGGCTCTTTCTGTGGACTAAGAGACAGACAGACAGAGTTTTCAGGTTCAAAACCTATACTTCCCAGAAGATGGTCATTCACTTCGGTAAAAAAAAAAAAAAAAAAAAAAAAGGCTTTTTATTTTTTTTCCCCTGCCTGGGTAACCTGTCTGCTGCCTTTTTCAAAGTGAAAAAAGGGAAAAATCTTTTTTGGAGGGAAAAGGACCAAAATGCAGGCAGGTGGACTCCGTGGAGGGTGGATGGGGAGTTGCTCCTGCCCTGGCACTAGAACCCCAGCAGCTGTTCCAGGTCCTCTCTGATAACAGAGATCTCCGTGTGTCGTGTCATGACACTGTCTCCAGGACTGACCGTCAGGATAATGAGGATTCAAAAAGAGGCAGGTGATACTGCCTTCAAAAGTAAATCCAGGAAGGTTTGGCGGTATGTCAGAGGGTTAAGGGCTTGTGGCGCCTACGAATAGAGGGGACAGGTGGAAGGATTTGGGGTCTGGCCCCCAGACCGCCACCTGCAGGGGAGTCGCTTTACAGGGGGTGAAGCAGGTCTTTAGGAGCTCTATCTTTCTCTCCCACCCTGTATTTCCTCTGCTCTCTCCTTTTGTGTCTGTCAGATGCAAGGTCAGTAACAACAACAACAACAACAACAACAACAACAACAACAACAATAACCACCACAGTGACCAGCAACAAGGGCAGCGAAAGGGGAACAAATGGAGTGCAGGAGCTGTGGATTATTCGTGGCACAGGCACTCAGCTGTGGCAATAACCCCTCGAGGCAATCAATCCATACATGAAGAAGTAATACAGGTAACAGAGACGTATATGTCCCTGTGTGTTTCCACTGAGTTAATGTAAATGCACTTTTATTTACTTCTTCATTTATTTATTACCTTGCCCCGAGAATTTCTTTTCATTGCTAAAAAAATAGTGTCCCATCAAGGGTACCAGGTGGTGCCAAACCCAGCTAAGCACTCATGTTACAATGCAGGAGGACTGGGCTTCAACACCCTGGTTCCCACCTGCCAGGGGAAATCTTTACAAGTGGTGCGGAAGTGCTGCAGGTGTCTCTCTCTGTGTCTCAAACTCTCTCTACCTCCCTTCCCTCTCAATTGCTGTCTATTTATTCCAGTGAATAATCAAGAAAATGGAAAGTAAAAAAAGAAAAAGGAAAAGGAAATATTCCACGACTTCAAATGGGCTACTCAGGACAATGCTTTCCTTGTTAAGATCCTCACAGCATTCCATATGCAGAAAGGCAAAGACGCCATGTATTTTTTAACCCAGTTTTTATTTTTATTCATTTATTTATTTATTTATTTAGGTGCTTATTCATTTTTGTTATTGATGAATTAATGTTTTACATTTGATATTGACTAAGGATCTGACACCAGCGGTCTCCAGTACCCCTATATGGTACTCTGCCTCTACAAAACCGATCCATTGACCTGTCCATCCATCCATCCATCCATCCACCCATACATCTATCCATCCATCCATCCATCCATCCATCCATCCATCCATCCACCAGTCAACCAAGCTAAGTACAAAAGGAGATCTCTCCTTGAATGGTGAGGAGAAACAACGATGCATAGGTAGGTTGCAAAGGGGCCGGTTTGGCTGAATAGGGCAGAGGGGCTGAACCAGGGAATGTGTTGGGGCGTGTGGGTTTGGGTGGGGTGAGCCGGAGGCCCTGTGAGCTGGGTCACATTTGGGGCAGGCAGGGGGTGGAAGGGGTTGCGAACAGCTGTCACTGGAGAACCATCACAAGTGCTGGAGCTGGTGAGCAGGGCACCTGGAAGAGAGGACAGACAAAGGAGAGAAGCAAAGTGCGGAGGAGAGGAGAGGGGAGGGGATGGTGAGGACAGGAGAGGACAGGATTGGAGGGGACCTGAGAAACCTACCTGGACAAAGGCAGCATACAGACATCCAGGAAGGCAGGCAGGCATACAGGCAGCTCTGGCCTGGGCTCCCTGGATCCCGGGCGCACCTCCACCTGTCTTCTCTTGGCTGCCAGCCCTGAGGTCCCTCGTCGGTCAGCACTGTCTTCCCATCCTTCCGTCCCTCTGTGCCAGGGCCCAGGCGTCTGGGCGCTGTTGCCTGACCTAGTGGCAGGGCAGTTGGGCTGCCCAGTGCCAGTGTGGCCAGCACAGATTGCCAGGGGCTAGGACATCACAGAGGGGCTCCTGTGGGTTGCTAGGCACGGGGACCCCGCCCATCCAGTTGACCAGCAGCCATGACCCCCACGCTGAACTTGACCTGAGGGGTGGTGGCCAGCCACCAGAGCCAGAGCCCCAGGCCAAAGCAGGTGCTGGTCGGCCGGGCCAAGGGGCTATGGGCAGATTGGTGTGTGTCTGGGCATGGGGCTGGCATCTGACAGTCCAGGGCGGGGGACCAAGGTCCGCCAGGCCCCTGTCCCACCATGTGCACTGACACACAGTCTTGCTGACTGACTGACAGTCCCCGCCCCAGAGATACCCACACCAAGTCCCTGGGTGCCCTGAGCTGCCCCTGAGGGTTGGTGGGTGCCTGCCTGGACACATGCCTCCGTAATGGAGGCCTCTATTAATCCCGTTGCCTACTGACATCTGCCCTCCTGCCCCTCCTCCTCCTCCCTTCCTCTTCTTCTTCTCCTCCTCTTCCTCCTCCTCCTCCTCCTCCTCCTACTCCTCCACCTCCTCCACCCCCTCCTCCTCTTCCTCATCCTCAGAAGGACTCACTCAGGGCCCTTGGCCTAGGCAAGCCAGGGCTGCTGCTCTGGCTGCTGCAGCTTCTATCCAGTGGGTGGGTGCAGGAATCTGTTCCTGTCAATC
Source organism: Erinaceus europaeus (assembly GCF_950295315.1). Lineage (NCBI taxonomy): Eukaryota > Metazoa > Chordata > Mammalia > Eulipotyphla > Erinaceidae > Erinaceus > Erinaceus europaeus. Next base: position 90,288 of record NW_026647669.1, on the reverse strand, counting down.
CCAGATTCCTGGGACCTTCCATGCCTCCAGCGGCCCCCACTCTCTAGTCCAGAGCCCTCCTCAAAGATGCCCCCTTTCACCTTGCCCTCTGTCCCCCAGCTCCCCAACTAACATCTACTGTGTGCCTCCCTGAGCTACTTTACTGCCACCCTGCTTCTGCCCTCTAGCCCTGAGGGCCCAGGGACAGCCCAGCTGCCATCTCACCATCCAGCAGGGGTACCTGCCCTAACCCCCTGCCACCACACCCACACACACAGCCCTGCACACACTCCTGGGCTCCCCTGCCTGCAGCCTGCCTCTCAAACAGTCTCCTTCTGCCCCCTAGCCCCCTTACAGCCTCTGCCACGCACCCCCACAGACACCTGGGCATGAGCAACGCAGACATGCAAACAGCTCCCCTCACCCCCACTCCATTTGCTCCAAGGTTGTCAAGAGTCTTTTTTTCATGCCGTAGGGGAGGGAGTTGAGACAGTCCAATGTCCTGGGGAGCAAGAACTGCAAACAGTCCATCTACAATGTAACATTTGGGTCTCAGGTCGCCCAATCCCTAGTGCGCTGTGCAGACCTTTGACTGGCAAAAACACCCCATCTGAGTGTGAGACCTGGCTGGGCTAGTGGCTCTTTCTGTGGACTAAGAGACAGACAGACAGAGTTTTCAGGTTCAAAACCTATACTTCCCAGAAGATGGTCATTCACTTCGGTAAAAAAAAAAAAAAAAAAAAAAAAAGGCTTTTTATTTTTTTTCCCCTGCCTGGGTAACCTGTCTGCTGCCTTTTTCAAAGTGAAAAAAGGGAAAAATCTTTTTTGGAGGGAAAAGGACCAAAATGCAGGCAGGTGGACTCCGTGGAGGGTGGATGGGGAGTTGCTCCTGCCCTGGCACTAGAACCCCAGCAGCTGTTCCAGGTCCTCTCTGATAACAGAGATCTCCGTGTGTCGTGTCATGACACTGTCTCCAGGACTGACCGTCAGGATAATGAGGATTCAAAAAGAGGCAGGTGATACTGCCTTCAAAAGTAAATCCAGGAAGGTTTGGCGGTATGTCAGAGGGTTAAGGGCTTGTGGCGCCTACGAATAGAGGGGACAGGTGGAAGGATTTGGGGTCTGGCCCCCAGACCGCCACCTGCAGGGGAGTCGCTTTACAGGGGGTGAAGCAGGTCTTTAGGAGCTCTATCTTTCTCTCCCACCCTGTATTTCCTCTGCTCTCTCCTTTTGTGTCTGTCAGATGCAAGGTCAGTAACAACAACAACAACAACAACAACAACAACAACAACAACAATAACCACCACAGTGACCAGCAACAAGGGCAGCGAAAGGGGAACAAATGGAGTGCAGGAGCTGTGGATTATTCGTGGCACAGGCACTCAGCTGTGGCAATAACCCCTCGAGGCAATCAATCCATACATGAAGAAGTAATACAGGTAACAGAGACGTATATGTCCCTGTGTGTTTCCACTGAGTTAATGTAAATGCACTTTTATTTACTTCTTCATTTATTTATTACCTTGCCCCGAGAATTTCTTTTCATTGCTAAAAAAATAGTGTCCCATCAAGGGTACCAGGTGGTGCCAAACCCAGCTAAGCACTCATGTTACAATGCAGGAGGACTGGGCTTCAACACCCTGGTTCCCACCTGCCAGGGGAAATCTTTACAAGTGGTGCGGAAGTGCTGCAGGTGTCTCTCTCTGTGTCTCAAACTCTCTCTACCTCCCTTCCCTCTCAATTGCTGTCTATTTATTCCAGTGAATAATCAAGAAAATGGAAAGTAAAAAAAGAAAAAGGAAAAGGAAATATTCCACGACTTCAAATGGGCTACTCAGGACAATGCTTTCCTTGTTAAGATCCTCACAGCATTCCATATGCAGAAAGGCAAAGACGCCATGTATTTTTTAACCCAGTTTTTATTTTTATTCATTTATTTATTTATTTATTTAGGTGCTTATTCATTTTTGTTATTGATGAATTAATGTTTTACATTTGATATTGACTAAGGATCTGACACCAGCGGTCTCCAGTACCCCTATATGGTACTCTGCCTCTACAAAACCGATCCATTGACCTGTCCATCCATCCATCCATCCATCCACCCATACATCTATCCATCCATCCATCCATCCATCCATCCATCCATCCATCCACCAGTCAACCAAGCTAAGTACAAAAGGAGATCTCTCCTTGAATGGTGAGGAGAAACAACGATGCATAGGTAGGTTGCAAAGGGGCCGGTTTGGCTGAATAGGGCAGAGGGGCTGAACCAGGGAATGTGTTGGGGCGTGTGGGTTTGGGTGGGGTGAGCCGGAGGCCCTGTGAGCTGGGTCACATTTGGGGCAGGCAGGGGGTGGAAGGGGTTGCGAACAGCTGTCACTGGAGAACCATCACAAGTGCTGGAGCTGGTGAGCAGGGCACCTGGAAGAGAGGACAGACAAAGGAGAGAAGCAAAGTGCGGAGGAGAGGAGAGGGGAGGGGATGGTGAGGACAGGAGAGGACAGGATTGGAGGGGACCTGAGAAACCTACCTGGACAAAGGCAGCATACAGACATCCAGGAAGGCAGGCAGGCATACAGGCAGCTCTGGCCTGGGCTCCCTGGATCCCGGGCGCACCTCCACCTGTCTTCTCTTGGCTGCCAGCCCTGAGGTCCCTCGTCGGTCAGCACTGTCTTCCCATCCTTCCGTCCCTCTGTGCCAGGGCCCAGGCGTCTGGGCGCTGTTGCCTGACCTAGTGGCAGGGCAGTTGGGCTGCCCAGTGCCAGTGTGGCCAGCACAGATTGCCAGGGGCTAGGACATCACAGAGGGCTCCTGTGGTTGCTAGGCCACGGGGACCCCGCCCATCCAGTTGACCAGCAGCCATGACCCCCACGCTGAACTTGACCTGAGGGGTGGTGGCCAGCCACCAGAGCCAGAGCCCCAGGCCAAAGCAGGTGCTGGTCGGCCGGGCCAAGGGGCTATGGGCAGATTGGTGTGTGTCTGGGCATGGGGCTGGCATCTGACAGTCCAGGGCGGGGGACCAAGGTCCGCCAGGCCCCTGTCCCACCATGTGCACTGACACACAGTCTTGCTGACTGACTGACAGTCCCCGCCCCAGAGATACCCACACCAAGTCCCTGGGTGCCCTGAGCTGCCCCTGAGGGTTGGTGGGTGCCTGCCTGGACACATGCCTCCGTAATGGAGGCCTCTATTAATCCCGTTGCCTACTGACATCTGCCCTCCTGCCCCTCCTCCTCCTCCTCCTCCTCTTCTTCTTCCTCCTCCTCTTCCTCCTCCTCCTCCTCCTCCTCCTACTCCTCCACCTCCTCCACCCCCTCCTCCTCTTCCTCATCCTCAGAAGGACTCACTCAGGGCCCTTGGCCTAGGCAAGCCAGGGCTGCTGCTCTGGCTGCTGCAGCTTCTATCCAGTGGGTGGGTGCAGGAATCTGTTCCTGTCAATCCCAGATTCCTGGGACCTTCCATGCCTCCAGCGGCCCCCACTCTCTAGTCCAGAGCCCTCCTCAAAGATGCCCCCTTTCACCTTGCCCTCTGTCCCCCAGCTCCCCAACTAACATCTACTGTGTGCCTCCCTGAGCTACTTTACTGCCACCCTGCTTCTGCCCTCTAGCCCTGAGGGCCCAGGGACAGCCCAGCTGCCATCTCACCATCCAGCAGGGGTACCTGCCCTAACCCCCTGCCACCACACCCACACACACAGCCCTGCACACACTCCTGGGCTCCCCTGCCTGCAGCCTGCCTCTCAAACAGTCTCCTTCTGCCCCCTAGCCCCCTTACAGCCTCTGCCACGCACCCCCACAGACACCTGGGCATGAGCAACGCAGACATGCAAACAGCTCCCCTCACCCCCACTCCATTTGCTCCAAGGTTGTCAAGAGTCTTTTTTTCATGCCGTAGGGGAGGGAGTTGAGACAGTCCAATGTCCTGGGGAGCAAGAACTGCAAACAGTCCATCTACAATGTAACATTTGGGTCTCAGGTCGCCCAATCCCTAGTGCGCTGTGCAGACCTTTGACTGGCAAAAACACCCCATCTGAGTGTGAGACCTGGCTGGGCTAGTGGCTCTTTCTGTGGACTAAGAGACAGACAGACAGAGTTTTCAGGTTCAAAACCTATACTTCCCAGAAGATGGTCATTCACTTCGGTAAAAAAAAAAAAAAAAAAAAAAAAAGGCTTTTTATTTTTTTTCCCCTGCCTGGGTAACCTGTCTGCTGCCTTTTTCAAAGTGAAAAAAGGGAAAAATCTTTTTTGGAGGGAAAAGGACCAAAATGCAGGCAGGTGGACTCCGTGGAGGGTGGATGGGGAGTTGCTCCTGCCCTGGCACTAGAACCCCAGCAGCTGTTCCAGGTCCTCTCTGATAACAGAGATCTCCGTGTGTCGTGTCATGACACTGTCTCCAGGACTGACCGTCAGGATAATGAGGATTCAAAAAGAGGCAGGTGATACTGCCTTCAAAAGTAAATCCAGGAAGGTTTGGCGGTATGTCAGAGGGTTAAGGGCTTGTGGCGCCTACGAATAGAGGGGACAGGTGGAAGGATTTGGGGTCTGGCCCCCAGACCGCCACCTGCAGGGGAGTCGCTTTACAGGGGGTGAAGCAGGTCTTTAGGAGCTCTATCTTTCTCTCCCACCCTGTATTTCCTCTGCTCTCTCCTTTTGTGTCTGTCAGATGCAAGGTCAGTAACAACAACAACAACAACAACAACAACAACAACAACAATAACCACCACAGTGACCAGCAACAAGGGCAGCGAAAGGGGAACAAATGGAGTGCAGGAGCTGTGGATTATTCGTGGCACAGGCACTCAGCTGTGGCAATAACCCCTCGAGGCAATCAATCCATACATGAAGAAGTAATACAGGTAACAGAGACGTATATGTCCCTGTGTGTTTCCACTGAGTTAATGTAAATGCACTTTTATTTACTTCTTCATTTATTTATTACCTTGCCCCGAGAATTTCTTTTCATTGCTAAAAAAATAGTGTCCCATCAAGGGTACCAGGTGGTGCCAAACCCAGCTAAGCACTCATGTTACAATGCAGGAGGACTGGGCTTCAACACCCTGGTTCCCACCTGCCAGGGGAAATCTTTACAAGTGGTGCGGAAGTGCTGCAGGTGTCTCTCTCTGTGTCTCAAACTCTCTCTACCTCCCTTCCCTCTCAATTGCTGTCTATTTATTCCAGTGAATAATCAAGAAAATGGAAAGTAAAAAAAGAAAAAGGAAAAGGAAATATTCCACGACTTCAAATGGGCTACTCAGGACAATGCTTTCCTTGTTAAGATCCTCACAGCATTCCATATGCAGAAAGGCAAAGACGCCATGTATTTTTTAACCCAGTTTTTATTTTTATTCATTTATTTATTTATTTATTTAGGTGCTTATTCATTTTTGTTATTGATGAATTAATGTTTTACATTTGATATTGACTAAGGATCTGACACCAGCGGTCTCCAGTACCCCTATATGGTACTCTGCCTCTACAAAACCGATCCATTGACCTGTCCATCCATCCATCCATCCATCCACCCATACATCTATCCATCCATCCATCCATCCATCCATCCATCCATCCATCCACCAGTCAACCAAGCTAAGTACAAAAGGAGATCTCTCCTTGAATGGTGAGGAGAAACAACGATGCATAGGTAGGTTGCAAAGGGGCCGGTTTGGCTGAATAGGGCAGAGGGGCTGAACCAGGGAATGTGTTGGGGCGTGTGGGTTTGGGTGGGGTGAGCCGGAGGCCCTGTGAGCTGGGTCACATTTGGGGCAGGCAGGGGGTGGAAGGGGTTGCGAACAGCTGTCACTGGAGAACCATCACAAGTGCTGGAGCTGGTGAGCAGGGCACCTGGAAGAGAGGACAGACAAAGGAGAGAAGCAAAGTGCGGAGGAGAGGAGAGGGGAGGGGATGGTGAGGACAGGAGAGGACAGGATTGGAGGGGACCTGAGAAACCTACCTGGACAAAGGCAGCATACAGACATCCAGGAAGGCAGGCAGGCATACAGGCAGCTCTGGCCTGGGCTCCCTGGATCCCGGGCGCACCTCCACCTGTCTTCTCTTGGCTGCCAGCCCTGAGGTCCCTCGTCGGTCAGCACTGTCTTCCCATCCTTCCGTCCCTCTGTGCCAGGGCCCAGGCGTCTGGGCGCTGTTGCCTGACCTAGTGGCAGGGCAGTTGGGCTGCCCAGTGCCAGTGTGGCCAGCACAGATTGCCAGGGGCTAGGACATCACAGAGGGCTCCTGTGGTTGCTAGGCCACGGGGACCCCGCCCATCCAGTTGACCAGCAGCCATGACCCCCACGCTGAACTTGACCTGAGGGGTGGTGGCCAGCCACCAGAGCCAGAGCCCCAGGCCAAAGCAGGTGCTGGTCGGCCGGGCCAAGGGGCTATGGGCAGATTGGTGTGTGTCTGGGCATGGGGCTGGCATCTGACAGTCCAGGGCGGGGGACCAAGGTCCGCCAGGCCCCTGTCCCACCATGTGCACTGACACACAGTCTTGCTGACTGACTGACAGTCCCCGCCCCAGAGATACCCACACCAAGTCCCTGGGTGCCCTGAGCTGCCCCTGAGGGTTGGTGGGTGCCTGCCTGGACACATGCCTCCGTAATGGAGGCCTCTATTAATCCCGTTGCCTACTGACATCTGCCCTCCTGCCCCTCCTCCTCCTCCTCCTCCTCTTCTTCTTCCTCCTCCTCTTCCTCCTCCTCCTCCTCCTCCTCCTACTCCTCCACCTCCTCCACCCCCTCCTCCTCTTCCTCATCCTCAGAAGGACTCACTCAGGGCCCTTGGCCTAGGCAAGCCAGGGCTGCTGCTCTGGCTGCTGCAGCTTCTATCCAGTGGGTGGGTGCAGGAATCTGTTCCTGTCAATCCCAGATTCCTGGGACCTTCCATGCCTCCAGCGGCCCCCACTCTCTAGTCCAGAGCCCTCCTCAAAGATGCCCCCTTTCACCTTGCCCTCTGTCCCCCAGCTCCCCAACTAACATCTACTGTGTGCCTCCCTGAGCTACTTTACTGCCACCCTGCTTCTGCCCTCTAGCCCTGAGGGCCCAGGGACAGCCCAGCTGCCATCTCACCATCCAGCAGGGGTACCTGCCCTAACCCCCTGCCACCACACCCACACACACAGCCCTGCACACACTCCTGGGCTCCCCTGCCTGCAGCCTGCCTCTCAAACAGTCTCCTTCTGCCCCCTAGCCCCCTTACAGCCTCTGCCACGCACCCCCACAGACACCTGGGCATGAGCAACGCAGACATGCAAACAGCTCCCCTCACCCCCACTCCATTTGCTCCAAGGTTGTCAAGAGTCTTTTTTTCATGCCGTAGGGGAGGGAGTTGAGACAGTCCAATGTCCTGGGGAGCAAGAACTGCAAACAGTCCATCTACAATGTAACATTTGGGTCTCAGGTCGCCCAATCCCTAGTGCGCTGTGCAGACCTTTGACTGGCAAAAACACCCCATCTGAGTGTGAGACCTGGCTGGGCTAGTGGCTCTTTCTGTGGACTAAGAGACAGACAGACAGAGTTTTCAGGTTCAAAACCTATACTTCCCAGAAGATGGTCATTCACTTCGGTAAAAAAAAAAAAAAAAAAAAAAAAGGCTTTTTATTTTTTTTCCCCTGCCTGGGTAACCTGTCTGCTGCCTTTTTCAAAGTGAAAAAAGGGAAAAATCTTTTTTGGAGGGAAAAGGACCAAAATGCAGGCAGGTGGACTCCGTGGAGGGTGGATGGGGAGTTGCTCCTGCCCTGGCACTAGAACCCCAGCAGCTGTTCCAGGTCCTCTCTGATAACAGAGATCTCCGTGTGTCGTGTCATGACACTGTCTCCAGGACTGACCGTCAGGATAATGAGGATTCAAAAAGAGGCAGGTGATACTGCCTTCAAAAGTAAATCCAGGAAGGTTTGGCGGTATGTCAGAGGGTTAAGGGCTTGTGGCGCCTACGAATAGAGGGGACAGGTGGAAGGATTTGGGGTCTGGCCCCCAGACCGCCACCTGCAGGGGAGTCGCTTTACAGGGGGTGAAGCAGGTCTTTAGGAGCTCTATCTTTCTCTCCCACCCTGTATTTCCTCTGCTCTCTCCTTTTGTGTCTGTCAGATGCAAGGTCAGTAACAACAACAACAACAACAACAACAACAACAACAACAACAATAACCACCACAGTGACCAAGCAACAAGGGCAGCGAAAGGGGAACAAATGGAGTGCAGGAGCTGTGGATTATTCGTGGCACAGGCACTCAGCTGTGGCAATAACCCCTCGAGGCAATCAATCCATACATGAAGAAGTAATACAGGTAACAGAGACGTATATGTCCCTGTGTGTTTCCACTGAGTTAATGTAAATGCACTTTTATTTACTTCTTCATTTATTTATTACCTTGCCACGAGAATTTCTTTTCATTGCTAAAAAAAAGTGTCCCATCAAGGGTACCAGGTGGTGCCAAACCCAGCTAAGCACTCATGTTACAATGCAGGAGGACTGGGCTTCAACACCCTGGTTCCCACCTGCCAGGGGAAATCTTTACAAGTGGTGCGGAAGTGCTGCAGGTGTCTCTCTCTGTGTCTCAAACTCTCTCTACCTCCCTTCCCTCTCAATTGCTGTCTATTTATTCCAGTGAATAATCAAGAAAATGGAAAGTAAAAAAAGAAAAAGGAAAAGGAAATATTCCACGACTTCAAATGGGCTACTCAGGACAATGCTTTCCTTGTTAAGATCCTCACAGCATTCCATATGCAGAAAGGCAAAGACGCCATGTATTTTTTAACCCAGTTTTTATTTTTATTCATTTATTTATTTATTTATTTAGGTGCTTATTCATTTTTGTTATTGATGAATTAATGTTTTACATTTGATATTGACTAAGGATCTGACACCAGCGGTCTCCAGTACCCCTATATGGTACTCTGCCTCTACAAAACCGATCCATTGACCTGTCCATCCATCCATCCATCCATCCACCCATACATCTATCCATCCATCCATCCATCCATCCATCCATCCATCCATCCATCCACCAGTCAACCAAGCTAAGTACAAAAGGAGATCTCTCCTTGAATGGTGAGGAGAAACAACGATGCATAGGTAGGTTGCAAAGGGGCCGGTTTGGCTGAATAGGGCAGAGGGGCTGAACCAGGGAATGTGTTGGGGCGTGTGGGTTTGGGTGGGGTGAGCCGGAGGCCCTGTGAGCTGGGTCACATTTGGGGCAGGCAGGGGGTGGAAGGGGTTGCGAACAGCTGTCACTGGAGAACCATCACAAGTGCTGGAGCTGGTGAGCAGGGCACCTGGAAGAGAGGACAGACAAAGGAGAGAAGCAAAGTGCGGAGGAGAGGAGAGGGGAGGGGATGGTGAGGACAGGAGAGGACAGGATTGGAGGGGACCTGAGAAACCTACCTGGACAAAGGCAGCATACAGACATCCAGGAAGGCAGGCAGGCATACAGGCAGCTCTGGCCTGGGCTCCCTGGATCCCGGGCGCACCTCCACCTGTCTTCTCTTGGCTGCCAGCCCTGAGGTCCCTCGTCGGTCAGCACTGTCTTCCCATCCTTCCGTCCCTCTGTGCCAGGGCCCAGGCGTCTGGGCGCTGTTGCCTGACCTAGTGGCAGGGCAGTTGGGCTGCCCAGTGCCAGTGTGGCCAGCACAGATTGCCAGGGGCTAGGACATCACAGAGGGCTCCTGTGGTTGCTAGGCCACGGGGACCCCGCCCATCCAGTTGACCAGCAGCCATGACCCCCACGCTGAACTTGACCTGAGGGGTGGTGGCCAGCCACCAGAGCCAGAGCCCCAGGCCAAAGCAGGTGCTGGTCGGCCGGGCCAAGGGGCTATGGGCAGATTGGTGTGTGTCTGGGCATGGGGCTGGCATCTGACAGTCCAGGGCGGGGGACCAAGGTCCGCCAGGCCCCTGTCCCACCATGTGCACTGACACACAGTCTTGCTGACTGACTGACAGTCCCCGCCCCAGAGATACCCACACCAAGTCCCTGGGTGCCCTGAGCTGCCCCTGAGGGTTGGTGGGTGCCTGCCTGGACACATGCCTCCGTAATGGAGGCCTCTATTAATCCCGTTGCCTACTGACATCTGCCCTCCTGCCCCTCCTCCTCCTCCTCCTCCTCTTCTTCTTCCTCCTCCTCTTCCTCCTCCTCCTCCTCCTCCTCCTACTCCTCCACCTCCTCCACCCCCTCCTCCTCTTCCTCATCCTCAGAAGGACTCACTCAGGGCCCTTGGCCTAGGCAAGCCAGGGCTGCTGCTCTGGCTGCTGCAGCTTCTATCCAGTGGGTGGGTGCAGGAATCTGTTCCTGTCAATCCCAGATTCCTGGGACCTTCCATGCCTCCAGCTGCCCCCACTCTCTAGTCCAGAGCCCTCCTCAAAGATGCCCCCTTTCACCTTGCCCTCTGTCCCCCAGCTCCCCAACTAACATCTACTGTGTGCCTCCCTGAGCTACTTTACTGCCACCCTGCTTCTGCCCTCTAGCCCTGAGGGCCCAGGGACAGCCCAGCTGCCATCTCACCATCCAGCAGGGGTACCTGCCCTAACCCCCTGCCACCACACCCACACACACAGCCCTGCACACACTCCTGGGCTCCCCTGCCTGCAGCCTGCCTCTCAAACAGTCTCCTTCTGCCCCCTAGCCCCCTTACAGCCTCTGCCACGCACCCCCACAGACACCTGGGCATGAGCAACGCAGACATGCAAACAGCTCCCCTCACCCCCACTCCATTTGCTCCAAGGTTGTCAAGAGTCTTTTTTTCATGCCGTAGGGGAGGGAGTTGAGACAGTCCAATGTCCTGGGGAGCAAGAACTGCAAACAGTCCATCTACAATGTAACATTTGGGTCTCAGGTCGCCCAATCCCTAGTGCGCTGTGCAGACCTTTGACTGGCAAAAACACCCCATCTGAGTGTGAGACCTGGCTGGGCTAGTGGCTCTTTCTGTGGACTAAGAGACAGACAGACAGAGTTTTCAGGTTCAAAACCTATACTTCCCAGAAGATGGTCATTCACTTCGGTAAAAAAAAAAAAAAAAAAAAAAGGCTTTTTATTTTTTTTCCCCTGCCTGGGTAACCTGTCTGCTGCCTTTTTCAAAGTGAAAAAAGGGAAAAATCTTTTTTGGAGGGAAAAGGACCAAAATGCAGGCAGGTGGACTCCGTGGAGGGTGGATGGGGAGTTGCTCCTGCCCTGGCACTAGAACCCCAGCAGCTGTTCCAGGTCCTCTCTGATAACAGAGATCTCCGTGTGTCGTGTCATGACACTGTCTCCAGGACTGACCGTCAGGATAATGAGGATTCAAAAAGAGGCAGGTGATACTGCCTTCAAAAGTAAATCCAGGAAGGTTTGGCGGTATGTCAGAGGGTTAAGGGCTTGTGGCGCCTACGAATAGAGGGGACAGGTGGAAGGATTTGGGGTCTGGCCCCCAGACCGCCACCTGCAGGGGAGTCGCTTTACAGGGGGTGAAGCAGGTCTTTAGGAGCTCTATCTTTCTCTCCCACCCTGTATTTCCTCTGCTCTCTCCTTTTGTGTCTGTCAGATGCAAGGTCAGTAACAACAACAACAACAACAACAACAACAACAACAACAACAATAACCACCACAGTGACCAGCAACAAGGGCAGCGAAAGGGGAACAAATGGAGTGCAGGAGCTGTGGATTATTCGTGGCACAGGCACTCAGCTGTGGCAATAACCCCTCGAGGCAATCAATCCATACATGAAGAAGTAATACAGGTAACAGAGACGTATATGTCCCTGTGTGTTTCCACTGAGTTAATGTAAATGCACTTTTATTTACTTCTTCATTTATTTATTACCTTGCCCCGAGAATTTCTTTTCATTGCTAAAAAAATAGTGTCCCATCAAGGGTACCAGGTGGTGCCAAACCCAGCTAAGCACTCATGTTACAATGCAGGAGGACTGGGCTTCAACACCCTGGTTCCCACCTGCCAGGGGAAATCTTTACAAGTGGTGCGGAAGTGCTGCAGGTGTCTCTCTCTGTGTCTCAAACTCTCTCTACCTCCCTTCCCTCTCAATTGCTGTCTATTTATTCCAGTGAATAATCAAGAAAATGGAAAGTAAAAAAAGAAAAAGGAAAAGGAAATATTCCACGACTTCAAATGGGCTACTCAGGACAATGCTTTCCTTGTTAAGATCCTCACAGCATTCCATATGCAGAAAGGCAAAGACGCCATGTATTTTTTAACCCAGTTTTTATTTTTATTCATTTATTTATTTATTTATTTAGGTGCTTATTCATTTTTGTTATTGATGAATTAATGTTTTACATTTGATATTGACTAAGGATCTGACACCAGCGGTCTCCAGTACCCCTATATGGTACTCTGCCTCTACAAAACCGATCCATTGACCTGTCCATCCATCCATCCATCCATCCACCCATACATCTATCCATCCATCCATCCATCCATCCATCCATCCATCCACCAGTCAACCAAGCTAAGTACAAAAGGAGATCTCTCCTTGAATGGTGAGGAGAAACAACGATGCATAGGTAGGTTGCAAAGGGGCCGGTTTGGCTGAATAGGGCAGAGGGGCTGAACCAGGGAATGTGTTGGGGCGTGTGGGTTTGGGTGGGGTGAGCCGGAGGCCCTGTGAGCTGGGTCACATTTGGGGCAGGCAGGGGGTGGAAGGGGTTGCGAACAGCTGTCACTGGAGAACCATCACAAGTGCTGGAGCTGGTGAGCAGGGCACCTGGAAGAGAGGACAGACAAAGGAGAGAAGCAAAGTGCGGAGGAGAGGAGAGGGGAGGGGATGGTGAGGACAGGAGAGGACAGGATTGGAGGGGACCTGAGAAACCTACCTGGACAAAGGCAGCATACAGACATCCAGGAAGGCAGGCAGGCATACAGGCAGCTCTGGCCTGGGCTCCCTGGATCCCGGGCGCACCTCCACCTGTCTTCTCTTGGCTGCCAGCCCTGAGGTCCCTCGTCGGTCAGCACTGTCTTCCCATCCTTCCGTCCCTCTGTGCCAGGGCCCAGGCGTCTGGGCGCTGTTGCCTGACCTAGTGGCAGGGCAGTTGGGCTGCCCAGTGCCAGTGTGGCCAGCACAGATTGCCAGGGGCTAGGACATCACAGAGGGCTCCTGTGGTTGCTAGGCCACGGGGACCCCGCCCATCCAGTTGACCAGCAGCCATGACCCCCACGCTGAACTTGACCTGAGGGGTGGTGGCCAGCCACCAGAGCCAGAGCCCCAGGCCAAAGCAGGTGCTGGTCGGCCGGGCCAAGGGGCTATGGGCAGATTGGTGTGTGTCTGGGCATGGGGCTGGCATCTGACAGTCCAGGGCGGGGGACCAAGGTCCGCCAGGCCCCTGTCCCACCATGTGCACTGACACACAGTCTTGCTGACTGACTGACAGTCCCCGCCCCAGAGATACCCACACCAAGTCCCTGGGTGCCCTGAGCTGCCCCTGAGGGTTGGTGGGTGCCTGCCTGGACACATGCCTCCGTAATGGAGGCCTCTATTAATCCCGTTGCCTACTGACATCTGCCCTCCTGCCCCTCCTCCTCCTCCTCCTCCTCTTCTTCTTCCTCCTCCTCTTCCTCCTCCTCCTCCTCCTCCTCCTACTCCTCCACCTCCTCCACCCCCTCCTCCTCTTCCTCATCCTCAGAAGGACTCACTCAGGGCCCTTGGCCTAGGCAAGCCAGGGCTGCTGCTCTGGCTGCTGCAGCTTCTATCCAGTGGGTGGGTGCAGGAATCTGTTCCTGTCAATCCCAGATTCCTGGGACCTTCCATGCCTCCAGCGGCCCCCACTCTCTAGTCCAGAGCCCTCCTCAAAGATGCCCCCTTTCACCTTGCCCTCTGTCCCCCAGCTCCCCAACTAACATCTACTGTGTGCCTCCCTGAGCTACTTTACTGCCACCCTGCTTCTGCCCTCTAGCCCTGAGGGCCCAGGGACAGCCCAGCTGCCATCTCACCATCCAGCAGGGGTACCTGCCCTAACCCCCTGCCACCACACCCACACACACAGCCCTGCACACACTCCTGGGCTCCCCTGCCTGCAGCCTGCCTCTCAAACAGTCTCCTTCTGCCCCCTAGCCCCCTTACAGCCTCTGCCACGCACCCCCACAGACACCTGGGCATGAGCAACGCAGACATGCAAACAGCTCCCCTCACCCCCACTCCATTTGCTCCAAGGTTGTCAAGAGTCTTTTTTTCATGCCGTAGGGGAGGGAGTTGAGACAGTCCAATGTCCTGGGGAGCAAGAACTGCAAACAGTCCATCTACAATGTAACATTTGGGTCTCAGGTCGCCCAATCCCTAGTGCGCTGTGCAGACCTTTGACTGGCAAAAACACCCCATCTGAGTGTGAGACCTGGCTGGGCTAGTGGCTCTTTCTGTGGACTAAGAGACAGACAGACAGAGTTTTCAGGTTCAAAACCTATACTTCCCAGAAGATGGTCATTCACTTCGGTAAAAAAAAAAAAAAAAAAAAAAAAAGGCTTTTTATTTTTTTTCCCCTGCCTGGGTAACCTGTCTGCTGCCTTTTTCAAAGTGAAAAAAGGGAAAAATCTTTTTTGGAGGGAAAAGGACCAAAATGCAGGCAGGTGGACTCCGTGGAGGGTGGATGGGGAGTTGCTCCTGCCCTGGCACTAGAACCCCAGCAGCTGTTCCAGGTCCTCTCTGATAACAGAGATCTCCGTGTGTCGTGTCATGACACTGTCTCCAGGACTGACCGTCAGGATAATGAGGATTCAAAAAGAGGCAGGTGATACTGCCTTCAAAAGTAAATCCAGGAAGGTTTGGCGGTATGTCAGAGGGTTAAGGGCTTGTGGCGCCTACGAATAGAGGGGACAGGTGGAAGGATTTGGGGTCTGGCCCCCAGACCGCCACCTGCAGGGGAGTCGCTTTACAGGGGGTGAAGCAGGTCTTTAGGAGCTCTATCTTTCTCTCCCACCCTGTATTTCCTCTGCTCTCTCCTTTTGTGTCTGTCAGATGCAAGGTCAGTAACAACAACAACAACAACAACAACAACAACAACAATAACCACCACAGTGACCAGCAACAAGGGCAGCGAAAGGGGAACAAATGGAGTGCAGGAGCTGTGGATTATTCGTGGCACAGGCACTCAGCTGTGGCAATAACCCCTCGAGGCAATCAATCCATACATGAAGAAGTAATACAGGTAACAGAGACGTATATGTCCCTGTGTGTTTCCACTGAGTTAATGTAAATGCACTTTTATTTACTTCTTCATTTATTTATTACCTTGCCCCGAGAATTTCTTTTCATTGCTAAAAAAATAGTGTCCCATCAAGGGTACCAGGTGGTGCCAAACCCAGCTAAGCACTCATGTTACAATGCAGGAGGACTGGGCTTCAACACCCTGGTTCCCACCTGCCAGGGGAAATCTTTACAAGTGGTGCGGAAGTGCTGCAGGTGTCTCTCTCTGTGTCTCAAACTCTCTCTACCTCCCTTCCCTCTCAATTGCTGTCTATTTATTCCAGTGAATAATCAAGAAAATGGAAAGTAAAAAAAGAAAAAGGAAAAGGAAATATTCCACGACTTCAAATGGGCTACTCAGGACAATGCTTTCCTTGTTAAGATCCTCACAGCATTCCATATGCAGAAAGGCAAAGACGCCATGTATTTTTTAACCCAGTTTTTATTTTTATTCATTTATTTATTTATTTATTTAGGTGCTTATTCATTTTTGTTATTGATGAATTAATGTTTTACATTTGATATTGACTAAGGATCTGACACCAGCGGTCTCCAGTACCCCTATATGGTACTCTGCCTCTACAAAACCGATCCATTGACCTGTCCATCCATCCATCCATCCATCCACCCATACATCCATCCATCCATCCATCCATCCATCCATCCATCCATCCATCCACCAGTCAACCAAGCTAAGTACAAAAGGAGATCTCTCCTTGAATGGTGAGGAGAAACAACGATGCATAGGTAGGTTGCAAAGGGGCCGGTTTGGCTGAATAGGGCAGAGGGGCTGAACCAGGGAATGTGTTGGGGCGTGTGGGTTTGGGTGGGGTGAGCCGGAGGCCCTGTGAGCTGGGTCACATTTGGGGCAGGCAGGGGGTGGAAGGGGTTGCGAACAGCTGTCACTGGAGAACCATCACAAGTGCTGGAGCTGGTGAGCAGGGCACCTGGAAGAGAGGACAGACAAAGGAGAGAAGCAAAGTGCGGAGGAGAGGAGAGGGGAGGGGATGGTGAGGACAGGAGAGGACAGGATTGGAGGGGACCTGAGAAACCTACCTGGACAAAGGCAGCATACAGACATCCAGGAAGGCAGGCAGGCATACAGGCAGCTCTGGCCTGGGCTCCCTGGATCCCGGGCGCACCTCCACCTGTCTTCTCTTGGCTGCCAGCCCTGAGGTCCCTCGTCGGTCAGCACTGTCTTCCCATCCTTCCGTCCCTCTGTGCCAGGGCCCAGGCGTCTGGGCGCTGTTGCCTGACCTAGTGGCAGGGCAGTTGGGCTGCCCAGTGCCAGTGTGGCCAGCACAGATTGCCAGGGGCTAGGACATCACAGAGGGCTCCTGTGGTTGCTAGGCCACGGGGACCCCGCCCATCCAGTTGACCAGCAGCCATGACCCCCACGCTGAACTTGACCTGAGGGGTGGTGGCCAGCCACCAGAGCCAGAGCCCCAGGCCAAAGCAGGTGCTGGTCGGCCGGGCCAAGGGGCTATGGGCAGATTGGTGTGTGTCTGGGCATGGGGCTGGCATCTGACAGTCCAGGGCGGGGGACCAAGGTCCGCCAGGCCCCTGTCCCACCATGTGCACTGACACACAGTCTTGCTGACTGACTGACAGTCCCCGCCCCAGAGATACCCACACCAAGTCCCTGGGTGCCCTGAGCTGCCCCTGAGGGTTGGTGGGTGCCTGCCTGGACACATGCCTCCGTAATGGAGGCCTCTATTAATCCCGTTGCCTACTGACATCTGCCCTCCTGCCCCTCCTCCTCCTCCTCCTCCTCTTCTTCTTCCTCCTCCTCTTCCTCCTCCTCCTCCTCCTCCTCCTACTCCTCCACCTCCTCCACCCCCTCCTCCTCTTCCTCATCCTCAGAAGGACTCACTCAGGGCCCTTGGCCTAGGCAAGCCAGGGCTGCTGCTCTGGCTGCTGCAGCTTCTATCCAGTGGGTGGGTGCAGGAATCTGTTCCTGTCAATCCCAGATTCCTGGGACCTTCCATGCCTCCAGCGGCCCCCACTCTCTAGTCCAGAGCCCTCCTCAAAGATGCCCCCTTTCACCTTGCCCTCTGTCCCCCAGCTCCCCAACTAACATCTACTGTGTGCCTCCCTGAGCTACTTTACTGCCACCCTGCTTCTGCCCTCTAGCCCTGAGGGCCCAGGGACAGCCCAGCTGCCATCTCACCATCCAGCAGGGGTACCTGCCCTAACCCCCTGCCACCACACCCACACACACAGCCCTGCACACACTCCTGGGCTCCCCTGCCTGCAGCCTGCCTCTCAAACAGTCTCCTTCTGCCCCCTAGCCCCCTTACAGCCTCTGCCACGCACCCCCACAGACACCTGGGCATGAGCAACGCAGACATGCAAACAGCTCCCCTCACCCCCACTCCATTTGCTCCAAGGTTGTCAAGAGTCTTTTTTTCATGCCGTAGGGGAGGGAGTTGAGACAGTCCAATGTCCTGGGGAGCAAGAACTGCAAACAGTCCATCTACAATGTAACATTTGGGTCTCAGGTCGCCCAATCCCTAGTGCGCTGTGCAGACCTTTGACTGGCAAAAACACCCCATCTGAGTGTGAGACCTGGCTGGGCTAGTGGCTCTTTCTGTGGACTAAGAGACAGACAGACAGAGTTTTCAGGTTCAAAACCTATACTTCCCAGAAGATGGTCATTCACTTCGGTAAAAAAAAAAAAAAAAAAAAAAAAAGGCTTTTTATTTTTTTTCCCCTGCCTGGGTAACCTGTCTGCTGCCTTTTTCAAAGTGAAAAAAGGGAAAAATCTTTTTTGGAGGGAAAAGGACCAAAATGCAGGCAGGTGGACTCCGTGGAGGGTGGATGGGGAGTTGCTCCTGCCCTGGCACTAGAACCCCAGCAGCTGTTCCAGGTCCTCTCTGATAACAGAGATCTCCGTGTGTCGTGTCATGACACTGTCTCCAGGACTGACCGTCAGGATAATGAGGATTCAAAAAGAGGCAGGTGATACTGCCTTCAAAAGTAAAGGAAGGTTTGGCGGTATGTCAGAGGGTTAAGGGCTTGTGGCGCCTACGAATAGAGGGGACAGGTGGAAGGATTTGGGGTCTGGCCCCCAGACCGCCACCTGCAGGGGAGTCGCTTTACAGGGGGTGAAGCAGGTCTTTAGGAGCTCTATCTTTCTCTCCCACCCTGTATTTCCTCTGCTCTCTCCTTTTGTGTCTGTCAGATGCAAGGTCAGTAACAACAACAACAACAACAACAACAACAACAACAATAACCACCACAGTGACCAGCAACAAGGGCAGCGAAAGGGGAACAAATGGAGTGCAGGAGCTGTGGATTATTCGTGGCACAGGCACTCAGCTGTGGCAATAACCCCTCGAGGCAATCAATCCATACATGAAGAAGTAATACAGGTAACAGAGACGTATATGTCCCTGTGTGTTTCCACTGAGTTAATGTAAATGCACTTTTATTTACTTCTTCATTTATTTATTACCTTGCCCCGAGAATTTCTTTTCATTGCGAAAAAAATAGTGTCCCATCAAGGGTACCAGGTGGTGCCAAACCCAGCTAAGCACTCATGTTACAATGCAGGAGGACTGGGCTTCAACACCCTGGTTCCCACCTGCCAGGGGAAATCTTTACAAGTGGTGCGGAAGTGCTGCAGGTGTCTCTCTCTGTGTCTCAAACTCTCTCTACCTCCCTTCCCTCTCAATTGCTGTCTATTTATTCCAGTGAATAATCAAGAAAATGGAAAGTAAAAAAAGAAAAAGGAAAAGGAAATATTCCACGACTTCAAATGGGCTACTCAGGACAATGCTTTCCTTGTTAAGATCCTCACAGCATTCCATATGCAGAAAGGCAAAGACGCCATGTATTTTTTAACCCAGTTTTTATTTTTATTCATTTATTTATTTATTTATTTAGGTGCTTATTCATTTTTGTTATTGATGAATTAATGTTTTACATTTGATATTGACTAAGGATCTGACACCAGCGGTCTCCAGTACCCCTATATGGTACTCTGCCTCTACAAAACCGATCCATTGACCTGTCCATCCATCCATCCATCCATCCACCCATACATCTATCCATCCATCCATCCATCCATCCATCCATCCATCCACCAGTCAACCAAGCTAAGTACAAAAGGAGATCTCTCCTTGAATGGTGAGGAGAAACAACGATGCATAGGTAGGTTGCAAAGGGGCCGGTTTGGCTGAATAGGGCAGAGGGGCTGAACCAGGGAATGTGTTGGGGCGTGTGGGTTTGGGTGGGGTGAGCCGGAGGCCCTGTGAGCTGGGTCACATTTGGGGCAGGCAGGGGGTGGAAGGGGTTGCGAACAGCTGTCACTGGAGAACCATCACAAGTGCTGGAGCTGGTGAGCAGGGCACCTGGAAGAGAGGACAGACAAAGGAGAGAAGCAAAGTGCGGAGGAGAGGAGAGGGGAGGGGATGGTGAGGACAGGAGAGGACAGGATTGGAGGGGACCTGAGAAACCTACCTGGACAAAGGCAGCATACAGACATCCAGGAAGGCAGGCAGGCATACAGGCAGCTCTGGCCTGGGCTCCCTGGATCCCGGGCGCACCTCCACCTGTCTTCTCTTGGCTGCCAGCCCTGAGGTCCCTCGTCGGTCAGCACTGTCTTCCCATCCTTCCGTCCCTCTGTGCCAGGGCCCAGGCGTCTGGGCGCTGTTGCCTGACCTAGTGGCAGGGCAGTTGGGCTGCCCAGTGCCAGTGTGGCCAGCACAGATTGCCAGGGGCTAGGACATCACAGAGGGCTCCTGTGGTTGCTAGGCCACGGGGACCCCGCCCATCCAGTTGACCAGCAGCCATGACCCCCACGCTGAACTTGACCTGAGGGGTGGTGGCCAGCCACCAGAGCCAGAGCCCCAGGCCAAAGCAGGTGCTGGTCGGCCGGGCCAAGGGGCTATGGGCAGATTGGTGTGTGTCTGGGCATGGGGCTGGCATCTGACAGTCCAGGGCGGGGGACCAAGGTCCGCCAGGCCCCTGTCCCACCATGTGCACTGACACACAGTCTTGCTGACTGACTGACAGTCCCCGCCCCAGAGATACCCACACCAAGTCCCTGGGTGCCCTGAGCTGCCCCTGAGGGTTGGTGGGTGCCTGCCTGGACACATGCCTCCGTAATGGAGGCCTCTATTAATCCCGTTGCCTACTGACATCTGCCCTCCTGCCCCTCCTCCTCCTCCTCCTCCTCTTCTTCTTCCTCCTCCTCTTCCTCCTCCTCCTCCTCCTCCTCCTACTCCTCCACCTCCTCCACCCCCTCCTCCTCTTCCTCATCCTCAGAAGGACTCACTCAGGGCCCTTGGCCTAGGCAAGCCAGGGCTGCTGCTCTGGCTGCTGCAGCTTCTATCCAGTGGGTGGGTGCAGGAATCTGTTCCTGTCAATCCCAGATTCCTGGGACCTTCCATGCCTCCAGCGGCCCCCACTCTCTAGTCCAGAGCCCTCCTCAAAGATGCCCCCTTTCACCTTGCCCTCTGTCCCCCAGCTCCCCAACTAACATCTACTGTGTGCCTCCCTGAGCTACTTTACTGCCACCCTGCTTCTGCCCTCTAGCCCTGAGGGCCCAGGGACAGCCCAGCTGCCATCTCACCATCCAGCAGGGGTACCTGCCCTAACCCCCTGCCACCACACCCACACACACAGCCCTGCACACACTCCTGGGCTCCCCTGCCTGCAGCCTGCCTCTCAAACAGTCTCCTTCTGCCCCCTAGCCCCCTTACAGCCTCTGCCACGCACCCCCACAGACACCTGGGCATGAGCAACGCAGACATGCAAACAGCTCCCCTCACCCCCACTCCATTTGCTCCAAGGTTGTCAAGAGTCTTTTTTTCATGCCGTAGGGGAGGGAGTTGAGACAGTCCAATGTCCTGGGGAGCAAGAACTGCAAACAGTCCATCTACAATGTAACATTTGGGTCTCAGGTCGCCCAATCCCTAGTGCGCTGTGCAGACCTTTGACTGGCAAAAACACCCCATCTGAGTGTGAGACCTGGCTGGGCTAGTGGCTCTTTCTGTGGACTAAGAGACAGACAGACAGAGTTTTCAGGTTCAAAACCTATACTTCCCAGAAGATGGTCATTCACTTCGGTAAAAAAAAAAAAAAAAAAAAAAAAAGGCTTTTTATTTTTTTTCCCCTGCCTGGGTAACCTGTCTGCTGCCTTTTTCAAAGTGAAAAAAGGGAAAAATCTTTTTTGGAGGGAAAAGGACCAAAATGCAGGCAGGTGGACTCCGTGGAGGGTGGATGGGGAGTTGCTCCTGCCCTGGCACTAGAACCCCAGCAGCTGTTCCAGGTCCTCTCTGATAACAGAGATCTCCGTGTGTCGTGTCATGACACTGTCTCCAGGACTGACCGTCAGGATAATGAGGATTCAAAAAGAGGCAGGTGATACTGCCTTCAAAAGTAAATCCAGGAAGGTTTGGCGGTATGTCAGAGGGTTAAGGGCTTGTGGCGCCTACGAATAGAGGGGACAGGTGGAAGGATTTGGGGTCTGGCCCCCAGACCGCCACCTGCAGGGGAGTCGCTTTACAGGGGGTGAAGCAGGTCTTTGGGGGTGAAGCAGGTCTTTAGGAGCTCTATCTTTCTCTCCCACCCTGTATTTCCTCTGCTCTCTCCTTTTGTGTCTGTCAGATGCAAGGTCAGTAACAACAACAACAACAACAACAACAACAACAATAACCACCACAGTGACCAAGCAACAAGGGCAGCGAAAGGGGAACAAATGGAGTGCAGGAGCTGTGGATTATTCGTGGCACAGGCACTCAGCTGTGGCAATAACCCCTCGAGGCAATCAATCCATACATGAAGAAGTAATACAGGTAACAGAGACGTATATGTCCCTGTGTGTTTCCACTGAGTTAATGTAAATGCACTTTTATTTACTTCTTCATTTATTTATTACCTTGCCACGAGAATTTCTTTTCATTGCTAAAAAAAAGTGTCCCATCAAGGGTACCAGGTGGTGCCAAACCCAGCTAAGCACTCATGTTACAATGCAGGAGGACTGGGCTTCAACACCCTGGTTCCCACCTGCCAGGGGAAATCTTTACAAGTGGTGCGGAAGTGCTGCAGGTGTCTCTCTCTGTGTCTCAAACTCTCTCTACCTCCCTTCCCTCTCAATTGCTGTCTATTTATTCCAGTGAATAATCAAGAAAATGGAAAGTAAAAAAAGAAAAAGGAAAAGGAAATATTCCACGACTTCAAATGGGCTACTCAGGACAATGCTTTCCTTGTTAAGATCCTCACAGCATTCCATATGCAGAAAGGCAAAGACGCCATGTATTTTTTAACCCAGTTTTTATTTTTATTCATTTATTTATTTATTTATTTAGGTGCTTATTCATTTTTGTTATTGATGAATTAATGTTTTACATTTGATATTGACTAAGGATCTGACACCAGCGGTCTCCAGTACCCCTATATGGTACTCTGCCTCTACAAAACCGATCCATTGACCTGTCCATCCATCCATCCATCCATCCACCCATACATCTATCCATCCATCCATCCATCCATCCATCCATCCATCCATCCATCCACCAGTCAACCAAGCTAAGTACAAAAGGAGATCTCTCCTTGAATGGTGAGGAGAAACAACGATGCATAGGTAGGTTGCAAAGGGGCCGGTTTGGCTGAATAGGGCAGAGGGGCTGAACCAGGGAATGTGTTGGGGCGTGTGGGTTTGGGTGGGGTGAGCCGGAGGCCCTGTGAGCTGGGTCACATTTGGGGCAGGCAGGGGGTGGAAGGGGTTGCGAACAGCTGTCACTGGAGAACCATCACAAGTGCTGGAGCTGGTGAGCAGGGCACCTGGAAGAGAGGACAGACAAAGGAGAGAAGCAAAGTGCGGAGGAGAGGAGAGGGGAGGGGATGGTGAGGACAGGAGAGGACAGGATTGGAGGGGACCTGAGAAACCTACCTGGACAAAGGCAGCATACAGACATCCAGGAAGGCAGGCAGGCATACAGGCAGCTCTGGCCTGGGCTCCCTGGATCCCGGGCGCACCTCCACCTGTCTTCTCTTGGCTGCCAGCCCTGAGGTCCCTCGTCGGTCAGCACTGTCTTCCCATCCTTCCGTCCCTCTGTGCCAGGGCCCAGGCGTCTGGGCGCTGTTGCCTGACCTAGTGGCAGGGCAGTTGGGCTGCCCAGTGCCAGTGTGGCCAGCACAGATTGCCAGGGGCTAGGACATCACAGAGGGCTCCTGTGGTTGCTAGGCCACGGGGACCCCGCCCATCCAGTTGACCAGCAGCCATGACCCCCACGCTGAACTTGACCTGAGGGGTGGTGGCCAGCCACCAGAGCCAGAGCCCCAGGCCAAAGCAGGTGCTGGTCGGCCGGGCCAAGGGGCTATGGGCAGATTGGTGTGTGTCTGGGCATGGGGCTGGCATCTGACAGTCCAGGGCGGGGGACCAAGGTCCGCCAGGCCCCTGTCCCACCATGTGCACTGACACACAGTCTTGCTGACTGACTGACAGTCCCCGCCCCAGAGATACCCACACCAAGTCCCTGGGTGCCCTGAGCTGCCCCTGAGGGTTGGTGGGTGCCTGCCTGGACACATGCCTCCGTAATGGAGGCCTCTATTAATCCCGTTGCCTACTGACATCTGCCCTCCTGCCCCTCCTCCTCCTCCTCCTCCTCTTCTTCTTCCTCCTCCTCTTCCTCCTCCTCCTCCTCCTCCTCCTACTCCTCCACCTCCTCCACCCCCTCCTCCTCTTCCTCATCCTCAGAAGGACTCACTCAGGGCCCTTGGCCTAGGCAAGCCAGGGCTGCTGCTCTGGCTGCTGCAGCTTCTATCCAGTGGGTGGGTGCAGGAATCTGTTCCTGTCAATCCCAGATTCCTGGGACCTTCCATGCCTCCAGCGGCCCCCACTCTCTAGTCCAGAGCCCTCCTCAAAGATGCCCCCTTTCACCTTGCCCTCTGTCCCCCAGCTCCCCAACTAACATCTACTGTGTGCCTCCCTGAGCTACTTTACTGCCACCCTGCTTCTGCCCTCTAGCCCTGAGGGCCCAGGGACAGCCCAGCTGCCATCTCACCATCCAGCAGGGGTACCTGCCCTAACCCCCTGCCACCACACCCACACACACAGCCCTGCACACACTCCTGGGCTCCCCTGCCTGCAGCCTGCCTCTCAAACAGTCTCCTTCTGCCCCCTAGCCCCCTTACAGCCTCTGCCACGCACCCCCACAGACACCTGGGCATGAGCAACGCAGACATGCAAACAGCTCCCCTCACCCCCACTCCATTTGCTCCAAGGTTGTCAAGAGTCTTTTTTTCATGCCGTAGGGGAGGGAGTTGAGACAGTCCAATGTCCTGGGGAGCAAGAACTGCAAACAGTCCATCTACAATGTAACATTTGGGTCTCAGGTCGCCCAATCCCTAGTGCGCTGTGCAGACCTTTGACTGGCAAAAACACCCCATCTGAGTGTGAGACCTGGCTGGGCTAGTGGCTCTTTCTGTGGACTAAGAGACAGACAGACAGAGTTTTCAGGTTCAAAACCTATACTTCCCAGAAGATGGTCATTCACTTCGGTAAAAAAAAAAAAAAAAAAAAAAAAAGGCTTTTTATTTTTTTTCCCCTGCCTGGGTAACCTGTCTGCTGCCTTTTTCAAAGTGAAAAAAGGGAAAAATCTTTTTTGGAGGGAAAAGGACCAAAATGCAGGCAGGTGGACTCCGTGGAGGGTGGATGGGGAGTTGCTCCTGCCCTGGCACTAGAACCCCAGCAGCTGTTCCAGGTCCTCTCTGATAACAGAGATCTCCGTGTGTCGTGTCATGACACTGTCTCCAGGACTGACCGTCAGGATAATGAGGATTCAAAAAGAGGCAGGTGATACTGCCTTCAAAAGTAAATCCAGGAAGGTTTGGCGGTATGTCAGAGGGTTAAGGGCTTGTGGCGCCTACGAATAGAGGGGACAGGTGGAAGGATTTGGGGTCTGGCCCCCAGACCGCCACCTGCAGGGGAGTCGCTTTACAGGGGGTGAAGCAGGTCTTTAGGAGCTCTATCTTTCTCTCCCACCCTGTATTTCCTCTGCTCTCTCCTTTTGTGTCTGTCAGATGCAAGGTCAGTAACAACAACAACAACAACAACAACAACAACAATAACCACCACAGTGACCAAGCAACAAGGGCAGCGAAAGGGGAACAAATGGAGTGCAGGAGCTGTGGATTATTCGTGGCACAGGCACTCAGCTGTGGCAATAACCCCTCGAGGCAATCAATCCATACATGAAGAAGTAATACAGGTAACAGAGACGTATATGTCCCTGTGTGTTTCCACTGAGTTAATGTAAATGCACTTTTATTTACTTCTTCATTTATTTATTACCTTGCCACGAGAATTTCTTTTCATTGCTAAAAAAAAGTGTCCCATCAAGGGTACCAGGTGGTGCCAAACCCAGCTAAGCACTCATGTTACAATGCAGGAGGACTGGGCTTCAACACCCTGGTTCCCACCTGCCAGGGGAAATCTTTACAAGTGGTGCGGAAGTGCTGCAGGTGTCTCTCTCTGTGTCTCAAACTCTCTCTACCTCCCTTCCCTCTCAATTGCTGTCTATTTATTCCAGTGAATAATCAAGAAAATGGAAAGTAAAAAAAGAAAAAGGAAAAGGAAATATTCCACGACTTCAAATGGGCTACTCAGGACAATGCTTTCCTTGTTAAGATCCTCACAGCATTCCATATGCAGAAAGGCAAAGACGCCATGTATTTTTTAACCCAGTTTTTATTTTTATTCATTTATTTATTTATTTATTTAGGTGCTTATTCATTTTTGTTATTGATGAATTAATGTTTTACATTTGATATTGACTAAGGATCTGACACCAGCGGTCTCCAGTACCCCTATAT
Source organism: Erinaceus europaeus (assembly GCF_950295315.1). NCBI lineage: Eukaryota > Metazoa > Chordata > Mammalia > Eulipotyphla > Erinaceidae > Erinaceus > Erinaceus europaeus. Next base: position 64,333 of record NW_026647669.1, on the reverse strand, counting down.
GGTACTCTGCCTCTACAAAACCGATCCATTGACCTGTCCATCCATCCATCCATCCATCCACCCATACATCTATCCATCCATCCATCCATCCATCCATCCATCCATCCATCCATCCACCAGTCAACCAAGCTAAGTACAAAAGGAGATCTCTCCTTGAATGGTGAGGAGAAACAACGATGCATAGGTAGGTTGCAAAGGGGCCGGTTTGGCTGAATAGGGCAGAGGGGCTGAACCAGGGAATGTGTTGGGGCGTGTGGGTTTGGGTGGGGTGAGCCGGAGGCCCTGTGAGCTGGGTCACATTTGGGGCAGGCAGGGGGTGGAAGGGGTTGCGAACAGCTGTCACTGGAGAACCATCACAAGTGCTGGAGCTGGTGAGCAGGGCACCTGGAAGAGAGGACAGACAAAGGAGAGAAGCAAAGTGCGGAGGAGAGGAGAGGGGAGGGGATGGTGAGGACAGGAGAGGACAGGATTGGAGGGGACCTGAGAAACCTACCTGGACAAAGGCAGCATACAGACATCCAGGAAGGCAGGCAGGCATACAGGCAGCTCTGGCCTGGGCTCCCTGGATCCCGGGCGCACCTCCACCTGTCTTCTCTTGGCTGCCAGCCCTGAGGTCCCTCGTCGGTCAGCACTGTCTTCCCATCCTTCCGTCCCTCTGTGCCAGGGCCCAGGCGTCTGGGCGCTGTTGCCTGACCTAGTGGCAGGGCAGTTGGGCTGCCCAGTGCCAGTGTGGCCAGCACAGATTGCCAGGGGCTAGGACATCACAGAGGGCTCCTGTGGTTGCTAGGCCACGGGGACCCCGCCCATCCAGTTGACCAGCAGCCATGACCCCCACGCTGAACTTGACCTGAGGGGTGGTGGCCAGCCACCAGAGCCAGAGCCCCAGGCCAAAGCAGGTGCTGGTCGGCCGGGCCAAGGGGCTATGGGCAGATTGGTGTGTGTCTGGGCATGGGGCTGGCATCTGACAGTCCAGGGCGGGGGACCAAGGTCCGCCAGGCCCCTGTCCCACCATGTGCACTGACACACAGTCTTGCTGACTGACTGACAGTCCCCGCCCCAGAGATACCCACACCAAGTCCCTGGGTGCCCTGAGCTGCCCCTGAGGGTTGGTGGGTGCCTGCCTGGACACATGCCTCCGTAATGGAGGCCTCTATTAATCCCGTTGCCTACTGACATCTGCCCTCCTGCCCCTCCTCCTCCTCCTCCTCCTCTTCTTCTTCCTCCTCCTCTTCCTCCTCCTCCTCCTCCTCCTCCTACTCCTCCACCTCCTCCACCCCCTCCTCCTCTTCCTCATCCTCAGAAGGACTCACTCAGGGCCCTTGGCCTAGGCAAGCCAGGGCTGCTGCTCTGGCTGCTGCAGCTTCTATCCAGTGGGTGGGTGCAGGAATCTGTTCCTGTCAATCCCAGATTCCTGGGACCTTCCATGCCTCCAGCGGCCCCCACTCTCTAGTCCAGAGCCCTCCTCAAAGATGCCCCCTTTCACCTTGCCCTCTGTCCCCCAGCTCCCCAACTAACATCTACTGTGTGCCTCCCTGAGCTACTTTACTGCCACCCTGCTTCTGCCCTCTAGCCCTGAGGGCCCAGGGACAGCCCAGCTGCCATCTCACCATCCAGCAGGGGTACCTGCCCTAACCCCCTGCCACCACACCCACACACACAGCCCTGCACACACTCCTGGGCTCCCCTGCCTGCAGCCTGCCTCTCAAACAGTCTCCTTCTGCCCCCTAGCCCCCTTACAGCCTCTGCCACGCACCCCCACAGACACCTGGGCATGAGCAACGCAGACATGCAAACAGCTCCCCTCACCCCCACTCCATTTGCTCCAAGGTTGTCAAGAGTCTTTTTTTCATGCCGTAGGGGAGGGAGTTGAGACAGTCCAATGTCCTGGGGAGCAAGAACTGCAAACAGTCCATCTACAATGTAACATTTGGGTCTCAGGTCGCCCAATCCCTAGTGCGCTGTGCAGACCTTTGACTGGCAAAAACACCCCATCTGAGTGTGAGACCTGGCTGGGCTAGTGGCTCTTTCTGTGGACTAAGAGACAGACAGACAGAGTTTTCAGGTTCAAAACCTATACTTCCCAGAAGATGGTCATTCACTTCGGTAAAAAAAAAAAAAAAAAAAAAAAAAGGCTTTTTATTTTTTTTCCCCTGCCTGGGTAACCTGTCTGCTGCCTTTTTCAAAGTGAAAAAAGGGAAAAATCTTTTTTGGAGGGAAAAGGACCAAAATGCAGGCAGGTGGACTCCGTGGAGGGTGGATGGGGAGTTGCTCCTGCCCTGGCACTAGAACCCCAGCAGCTGTTCCAGGTCCTCTCTGATAACAGAGATCTCCGTGTGTCGTGTCATGACACTGTCTCCAGGACTGACCGTCAGGATAATGAGGATTCAAAAAGAGGCAGGTGATACTGCCTTCAAAAGTAAATCCAGGAAGGTTTGGCGGTATGTCAGAGGGTTAAGGGCTTGTGGCGCCTACGAATAGAGGGGACAGGTGGAAGGATTTGGGGTCTGGCCCCCAGACCGCCACCTGCAGGGGAGTCGCTTTACAGGGGGTGAAGCAGGTCTTTAGGAGCTCTATCTTTCTCTCCCACCCTGTATTTCCTCTGCTCTCTCCTTTTGTGTCTGTCAGATGCAAGGTCAGTAACAACAACAACAACAACAACAACAACAACAACAACAACAATAACCACCACAGTGACCAGCAACAAGGGCAGCGAAAGGGGAACAAATGGAGTGCAGGAGCTGTGGATTATTCGTGGCACAGGCACTCAGCTGTGGCAATAACCCCTCGAGGCAATCAATCCATACATGAAGAAGTAATACAGGTAACAGAGACGTATATGTCCCTGTGTGTTTCCACTGAGTTAATGTAAATGCACTTTTATTTACTTCTTCATTTATTTATTACCTTGCCCCGAGAATTTCTTTTCATTGCGAAAAAAATAGTGTCCCATCAAGGGTACCAGGTGGTGCCAAACCCAGCTAAGCACTCATGTTACAATGCAGGAGGACTGGGCTTCAACACCCTGGTTCCCACCTGCCAGGGGAAATCTTTACAAGTGGTGCGGAAGTGCTGCAGGTGTCTCTCTCTGTGTCTCAAACTCTCTCTACCTCCCTTCCCTCTCAATTGCTGTCTATTTATTCCAGTGAATAATCAAGAAAATGGAAAGTAAAAAAAGAAAAAGGAAAAGGAAATATTCCACGACTTCAAATGGGCTACTCAGGACAATGCTTTCCTTGTTAAGATCCTCACAGCATTCCATATGCAGAAAGGCAAAGACGCCATGTATTTTTTAACCCAGTTTTTATTTTTATTCATTTATTTATTTATTTATTTAGGTGCTTATTCATTTTTGTTATTGATGAATTAATGTTTTACATTTGATATTGACTAAGGATCTGACACCAGCGGTCTCCAGTACCCCTATATGGTACTCTGCCTCTACAAAACCGATCCATTGACCTGTCCATCCATCCATCCATCCATCCACCCATACATCTATCCATCCATCCATCCATCCATCCATCCATCCACCAGTCAACCAAGCTAAGTACAAAAGGAGATCTCTCCTTGAATGGTGAGGAGAAACAACGATGCATAGGTAGGTTGCAAAGGGGCCGGTTTGGCTGAATAGGGCAGAGGGGCTGAACCAGGGAATGTGTTGGGGCGTGTGGGTTTGGGTGGGGTGAGCCGGAGGCCCTGTGAGCTGGGTCACATTTGGGGCAGGCAGGGGGTGGAAGGGGTTGCGAACAGCTGTCACTGGAGAACCATCACAAGTGCTGGAGCTGGTGAGCAGGGCACCTGGAAGAGAGGACAGACAAAGGAGAGAAGCAAAGTGCGGAGGAGAGGAGAGGGGAGGGGATGGTGAGGACAGGAGAGGACAGGATTGGAGGGGACCTGAGAAACCTACCTGGACAAAGGCAGCATACAGACATCCAGGAAGGCAGGCAGGCATACAGGCAGCTCTGGCCTGGGCTCCCTGGATCCCGGGCGCACCTCCACCTGTCTTCTCTTGGCTGCCAGCCCTGAGGTCCCTCGTCGGTCAGCACTGTCTTCCCATCCTTCCGTCCCTCTGTGCCAGGGCCCAGGCGTCTGGGCGCTGTTGCCTGACCTAGTGGCAGGGCAGTTGGGCTGCCCAGTGCCAGTGTGGCCAGCACAGATTGCCAGGGGCTAGGACATCACAGAGGGCTCCTGTGGTTGCTAGGCCACGGGGACCCCGCCCATCCAGTTGACCAGCAGCCATGACCCCCATGCTGAACTTGACCTGAGGGGTGGTGGCCAGCCACCAGAGCCAGAGCCCCAGGCCAAAGCAGGTGCTGGTCGGCCGGGCCAAGGGGCTATGGGCAGATTGGTGTGTGTCTGGGCATGGGGCTGGCATCTGACAGTCCAGGGCGGGGGACCAAGGTCCGCCAGGCCCCTGTCCCACCATGTGCACTGACACACAGTCTTGCTGACTGACTGACAGTCCCCGCCCCAGAGATACCCACACCAAGTCCCTGGGTGCCCTGAGCTGCCCCTGAGGGTTGGTGGGTGCCTGCCTGGACACATGCCTCCGTAATGGAGGCCTCTATTAATCCCGTTGCCTACTGACATCTGCCCTCCTGCCCCTCCTCCTCCTCCTCCTCCTCTTCTTCTTCCTCCTCCTCTTCCTCCTCCTCCTCCTCCTCCTCCTACTCCTCCACCTCCTCCACCCCCTCCTCCTCTTCCTCATCCTCAGAAGGACTCACTCAGGGCCCTTGGCCTAGGCAAGCCAGGGCTGCTGCTCTGGCTGCTGCAGCTTCTATCCAGTGGGTGGGTGCAGGAATCTGTTCCTGTCAATCCCAGATTCCTGGGACCTTCCATGCCTCCAGCTGCCCCCACTCTCTAGTCCAGAGCCCTCCTCAAAGATGCCCCCTTTCACCTTGCCCTCTGTCCCCCAGCTCCCCAACTAACATCTACTGTGTGCCTCCCTGAGCTACTTTACTGCCACCCTCCTTCTGCCCTCTAGCCCTGAGGGCCCAGGGACAGCCCAGCTGCCATCTCACCATCCAGCAGGGGTACCTGCCCTAACCCCCTGCCACCACACCCACACACACAGCCCTGCACACACTCCTGGGCTCCCCTGCCTGCAGCCTGCCTCTCAAACAGTCTCCTTCTGCCCCCTAGCCCCCTTACAGCCTCTGCCACGCACCCCCACAGACACCTGGGCATGAGCAACGCAGACATGCAAACAGCTCCCCTCACCCCCACTCCATTTGCTCCAAGGTTGTCAAGAGTCTTTTTTTCATGCCGTAGGGGAGGGAGTTGAGACAGTCCAATGTCCTGGGGAGCAAGAACTGCAAACAGTCCATCTACAATGTAACATTTGGGTCTCAGGTCGCCCAATCCCTAGTGCGCTGTGCAGACCTTTGACTGGCAAAAACACCCCATCTGAGTGTGAGACCTGGCTGGGCTAGTGGCTCTTTCTGTGGACTAAGAGACAGACAGACAGAGTTTTCAGGTTCAAAACCTATACTTCCCAGAAGATGGTCATTCACTTCGGTAAAAAAAAAAAAAATAAAGGCTTTTTATTTTTTTTCCCCTGCCTGGGTAACCTGTCTGCTGCCTTTTTCAAAGTGAAAAAAGGGAAAAATCTTTTTTGGAGGGAAAAGGACCAAAATGCAGGCAGGTGGACTCCGTGGAGGGTGGATGGGGAGTTGCTCCTGCCCTGGCACTAGAACCCCAGCAGCTGTTCCAGGTCCTCTCTGATAACAGAGATCTCCGTGTGTCGTGTCATGACACTGTCTCCAGGACTGACCGTCAGGATAATGAGGATTCAAAAAGAGGCAGGTGATACTGCCTTCAAAAGTAAATCCAGGAAGGTTTGGCGGTATGTCAGAGGGTTAAGGGCTTGTGGCGCCTACGAATAGAGGGGACAGGTGGAAGGATTTGGGGTCTGGCCCCCAGACCGCCACCTGCAGGGGAGTCGCTTTACAGGGGGTGAAGCAGGTCTTTAGGAGCTCTATCTTTCTCTCCCACCCTGTATTTCCTCTGCTCTCTCCTTTTGTGTCTGTCAGATGCAAGGTCAGTAACAACAACAACAACAACAACAACAACAACAACAATAACCACCACAGTGACCAGCAACAAGGGCAGCGAAAGGGGAACAAATGGAGTGCAGGAGCTGTGGATTATTCGTGGCACAGGCACTCAGCTGTGGCAATAACCCCTCGAGGCAATCAATCCATACATGAAGAAGTAATACAGGTAACAGAGACGTATATGTCCCTGTGTGTTTCCACTGAGTTAATGTAAATGCACTTTTATTTACTTCTTCATTTATTTATTACCTTGCCCCGAGAATTTCTTTTCATTGCGAAAAAAATAGTGTCCCATCAAGGGTACCAGGTGGTGCCAAACCCAGCTAAGCACTCATGTTACAATGCAGGAGGACTGGGCTTCAACACCCTGGTTCCCACCTGCCAGGGGAAATCTTTACAAGTGGTGCGGAAGTGCTGCAGGTGTCTCTCTCTGTGTCTCAAACTCTCTCTACCTCCCTTCCCTCTCAATTGCTGTCTATTTATTCCAGTGAATAATCAAGAAAATGGAAAGTAAAAAAAGAAAAAGGAAAAGGAAATATTCCACGACTTCAAATGGGCTACTCAGGACAATGCTTTCCTTGTTAAGATCCTCACAGCATTCCATATGCAGAAAGGCAAAGACGCCATGTATTTTTTAACCCAGTTTTTATTTTTATTCATTTATTTATTTATTTATTTAGGTGCTTATTCATTTTTGTTATTGATGAATTAATGTTTTACATTTGATATTGACTAAGGATCTGACACCAGCGGTCTCCAGTACCCCTATATGGTACTCTGCCTCTACAAAACCGATCCATTGACCTGTCCATCCATCCATCCATCCATCCACCCATACATCTATCCATCCATCCATCCATCCATCCATCCATCCATCCACCAGTCAACCAAGCTAAGTACAAAAGGAGATCTCTCCTTGAATGGTGAGGAGAAACAACGATGCATAGGTAGGTTGCAAAGGGGCCGGTTTGGCTGAATAGGGCAGAGGGGCTGAACCAGGGAATGTGTTGGGGCGTGTGGGTTTGGGTGGGGTGAGCCGGAGGCCCTGTGAGCTGGGTCACATTTGGGGCAGGCAGGGGGTGGAAGGGGTTGCGAACAGCTGTCACTGGAGAACCATCACAAGTGCTGGAGCTGGTGAGCAGGGCACCTGGAAGAGAGGACAGACAAAGGAGAGAAGCAAAGTGCGGAGGAGAGGAGAGGGGAGGGGATGGTGAGGACAGGAGAGGACAGGATGGGAGGGGACCTGAGAAACCTACCTGGACAAAGGCAGCATACAGACATCCAGGAAGGCAGGCAGGCATACAGGCAGCTCTGGCCTGGGCTCCCTGGATCCCGGGCGCACCTCCACCTGTCTTCTCTTGGCTGCCAGCCCTGAGGTCCCTCGTCGGTCAGCACTGTCTTCCCATCCTTCCGTCCCTCTGTGCCAGGGCCCAGGCGTCTGGGCGCTGTTGCCTGACCTAGTGGCAGGGCAGTTGGGCTGCCCAGTGCCAGTGTGGCCAGCACAGATTGCCAGGGGCTAGGACATCACAGAGGGCTCCTGTGGTTGCTAGGCCACGGGGACCCCGCCCATCCAGTTGACCAGCAGCCATGACCCCCACGCTGAACTTGACCTGAGGGGTGGTGGCCAGCCACCAGAGCCAGAGCCCCAGGCCAAAGCAGGTGCTGGTCGGCCGGGCCAAGGGGCTATGGGCAGATTGGTGTGTGTCTGGGCATGGGGCTGGCATCTGACAGTCCAGGGCGGGGGACCAAGGTCCGCCAGGCCCCTGTCCCACCATGTGCACTGACACACAGTCTTGCTGACTGACTGACAGTCCCCGCCCCAGAGATACCCACACCAAGTCCCTGGGTGCCCTGAGCTGCCCCTGAGGGTTGGTGGGTGCCTGCCTGGACACATGCCTCCGTAATGGAGGCCTCTATTAATCCCGTTGCCTACTGACATCTGCCCTCCTGCCCCTCCTCCTCCTCCTCCTCCTCTTCTTCTTCCTCCTCCTCTTCCTCCTCCTCCTCCTCCTCCTCCTACTCCTCCACCTCCTCCACCCCCTCCTCCTCTTCCTCATCCTCAGAAGGACTCACTCAGGGCCCTTGGCCTAGGCAAGCCAGGGCTGCTGCTCTGGCTGCTGCAGCTTCTATCCAGTGGGTGGGTGCAGGAATCTGTTCCTGTCAATCCCAGATTCCTGGGACCTTCCATGCCTCCAGCGGCCCCCACTCTCTAGTCCAGAGCCCTCCTCAAAGATGCCCCCTTTCACCTTGCCCTCTGTCCCCCAGCTCCCCAACTAACATCTACTGTGTGCCTCCCTGAGCTACTTTACTGCCACCCTGCTTCTGCCCTCTAGCCCTGAGGGCCCAGGGACAGCCCAGCTGCCATCTCACCATCCAGCAGGGGTACCTGCCCTAACCCCCTGCCACCACACCCACACACACAGCCCTGCACACACTCCTGGGCTCCCCTGCCTGCAGCCTGCCTCTCAAACAGTCTCCTTCTGCCCCCTAGCCCCCTTACAGCCTCTGCCACGCACCCCCACAGACACCTGGGCATGAGCAACGCAGACATGCAAACAGCTCCCCTCACCCCCACTCCATTTGCTCCAAGGTTGTCAAGAGTCTTTTTTTCATGCCGTAGGGGAGGAAGTTGAGACAGTCCAATGTCCTGGGGAGCAAGAACTGCAAACAGTCCATCTACAATGTAACATTTGGGTCTCAGGTCGCCCAATCCCTAGTGCGCTGTGCAGACCTTTGACTGGCAAAAACACCCCATCTGAGTGTGAGACCTGGCTGGGCTAGTGGCTCTTTCTGTGGACTAAGAGACAGACAGACAGAGTTTTCAGGTTCAAAACCTATACTTCCCAGAAGATGGTCATTCACTTCGGTAAAAAAAAAAAAAAAAAAAAAAAGGCTTTTTATTTTTTTTCCCCTGCCTGGGTAACCTGTCTGCTGCCTTTTTCAAAGTGAAAAAAGGGAAAAATCTTTTTTGGAGGGAAAAGGACCAAAATGCAGGCAGGTGGACTCCGTGGAGGGTGGATGGGGAGTTGCTCCTGCCCTGGCACTAGAACCCCAGCAGCTGTTCCAGGTCCTCTCTGATAACAGAGATCTCCGTGTGTCGTGTCATGACACTGTCTCCAGGACTGACCGTCAGGATAATGAGGATTCAAAAAGAGGCAGGTGATACTGCCTTCAAAAGTAAATCCAGGAAGGTTTGGCGGTATGTCAGAGGGTTAAGGGCTTGTGGCGCCTACGAATAGAGGGGACAGGTGGAAGGATTTGGGGTCTGGCCCCCAGACCGCCACCTGCAGGGGAGTCGCTTTACAGGGGGTGAAGCAGGTCTTTAGGAGCTCTATCTTTCTCTCCCACCCTGTATTTCCTCTGCTCTCTCCTTTTGTGTCTGTCAGATGCAAGGTCAGTAACAACAACAACAACAACAACAACAACAACAACAATAACCACCACAGTGACCAGCAACAAGGGCAGCGAAAGGGGAACAAATGGAGTGCAGGAGCTGTGGATTATTCGTGGCACAGGCACTCAGCTGTGGCAATAACCCCTCGAGGCAATCAATCCATACATGAAGAAGTAATACAGGTAACAGAGACGTATATGTCCCTGTGTGTTTCCACTGAGTTAATGTAAATGCACTTTTATTTACTTCTTCATTTATTTATTACCTTGCCCCGAGAATTTCTTTTCATTGCGAAAAAAATAGTGTCCCATCAAGGGTACCAGGTGGTGCCAAACCCAGCTAAGCACTCATGTTACAATGCAGGAGGACTGGGCTTCAACACCCTGGTTCCCACCTGCCAGGGGAAATCTTTACAAGTGGTGCGGAAGTGCTGCAGGTGTCTCTCTCTGTGTCTCAAACTCTCTCTACCTCCCTTCCCTCTCAATTGCTGTCTATTTATTCCAGTGAATAATCAAGAAAATGGAAAGTAAAAAAAGAAAAAGGAAAAGGAAATATTCCACGACTTCAAATGGGCTACTCAGGACAATGCTTTCCTTGTTAAGATCCTCACAGCATTCCATATGCAGAAAGGCAAAGACGCCATGTATTTTTTAACCCAGTTTTTATTTTTATTCATTTATTTATTTATTTATTTAGGTGCTTATTCATTTTTGTTATTGATGAATTAATGTTTTACATTTGATATTGACTAAGGATCTGACACCAGCGGTCTCCAGTACCCCTATATGGTACTCTGCCTCTACAAAACCGATCCATTGACCTGTCCATCCATCCATCCATCCATCCACCCATACATCTATCCATCCATCCATCCATCCATCCATCCATCCACCAGTCAACCAAGCTAAGTACAAAAGGAGATCTCTCCTTGAATGGTGAGGAGAAACAACGATGCATAGGTAGGTTGCAAAGGGGCCGGTTTGGCTGAATAGGGCAGAGGGGCTGAACCAGGGAATGTGTTGGGGCGTGTGGGTTTGGGTGGGGTGAGCCGGAGGCCCTGTGAGCTGGGTCACATTTGGGGCAGGCAGGGGGTGGAAGGGGTTGCGAACAGCTGTCACTGGAGAACCATCACAAGTGCTGGAGCTGGTGAGCAGGGCACCTGGAAGAGAGGACAGACAAAGGAGAGAAGCAAAGTGCGGAGGAGAGGAGAGGGGAGGGGATGGTGAGGACAGGAGAGGACAGGATTGGAGGGGACCTGAGAAACCTACCTGGACAAAGGCAGCATACAGACATCCAGGAAGGCAGGCAGGCATACAGGCAGCTCTGGCCTGGGCTCCCTGGATCCCGGGCGCACCTCCACCTGTCTTCTCTTGGCTGCCAGCCCTGAGGTCCCTCGTCGGTCAGCACTGTCTTCCCATCCTTCCGTCCCTCTGTGCCAGGGCCCAGGCGTCTGGGCGCTGTTGCCTGACCTAGTGGCAGGGCAGTTGGGCTGCCCAGTGCCAGTGTGGCCAGCACAGATTGCCAGGGGCTAGGACATCACAGAGGGCTCCTGTGGTTGCTAGGCCACGGGGACCCCGCCCATCCAGTTGACCAGCAGCCATGACCCCCACGCTGAACTTGACCTGAGGGGTGGTGGCCAGCCACCAGAGCCAGAGCCCCAGGCCAAAGCAGGTGCTGGTCGGCCGGGCCAAGGGGCTATGGGCAGATTGGTGTGTGTCTGGGCATGGGGCTGGCATCTGACAGTCCAGGGCGGGGGACCAAGGTCCGCCAGGCCCCTGTCCCACCATGTGCACTGACACACAGTCTTGCTGACTGACTGACAGTCCCCGCCCCAGAGATACCCACACCAAGTCCCTGGGTGCCCTGAGCTGCCCCTGAGGGTTGGTGGGTGCCTGCCTGGACACATGCCTCCGTAATGGAGGCCTCTATTAATCCCGTTGCCTACTGACATCTGCCCTCCTGCCCCTCCTCCTCCTCCTCCTCCTCTTCTTCTTCCTCCTCCTCTTCCTCCTCCTCCTCCTCCTCCTCCTACTCCTCCACCTCCTCCACCCCCTCCTCCTCTTCCTCATCCTCAGAAGGACTCACTCAGGGCCCTTGGCCTAGGCAAGCCAGGGCTGCTGCTCTGGCTGCTGCAGCTTCTATCCAGTGGGTGGGTGCAGGAATCTGTTCCTGTCAATCCCAGATTCCTGGGACCTTCCATGCCTCCAGCTGCCCCCACTCTCTAGTCCAGAGCCCTCCTCAAAGATGCCCCCTTTCACCTTGCCCTCTGTCCCCCAGCTCCCCAACTAACATCTACTGTGTGCCTCCCTGAGCTACTTTACTGCCACCCTCCTTCTGCCCTCTAGCCCTGAGGGCCCAGGGACAGCCCAGCTGCCATCTCACCATCCAGCAGGGGTACCTGCCCTAACCCCCTGCCACCACACCCACACACACAGCCCTGCACACACTCCTGGGCTCCCCTGCCTGCAGCCTGCCTCTCAAACAGTCTCCTTCTGCCCCCTAGCCCCCTTACAGCCTCTGCCACGCACCCCCACAGACACCTGGGCATGAGCAACGCAGACATGCAAACAGCTCCCCTCACCCCCACTCCATTTGCTCCAAGGTTGTCAAGAGTCTTTTTTTCATGCCGTAGGGGAGGGAGTTGAGACAGTCCAATGTCCTGGGGAGCAAGAACTGCAAACAGTCCATCTACAATGTAACATTTGGGTCTCAGGTCGCCCAATCCCTAGTGCGCTGTGCAGACCTTTGACTGGCAAAAACACCCCATCTGAGTGTGAGACCTGGCTGGGCTAGTGGCTCTTTCTGTGGACTAAGAGACAGACAGACAGAGTTTTCAGGTTCAAAACCTATACTTCCCAGAAGATGGTCATTCACTTCGGTAAAAAAAAAAAAAAATAAAGGCTTTTTATTTTTTTTCCCCTGCCTGGGTAACCTGTCTGCTGCCTTTTTCAAAGTGAAAAAAGGGAAAAATCTTTTTTGGAGGGAAAAGGACCAAAATGCAGGCAGGTGGACTCCGTGGAGGGTGGATGGGGAGTTGCTCCTGCCCTGGCACTAGAACCCCAGCAGCTGTTCCAGGTCCTCTCTGATAACAGAGATCTCCGTGTGTCGTGTCATGACACTGTCTCCAGGACTGACCGTCAGGATAATGAGGATTCAAAAAGAGGCAGGTGATACTGCCTTCAAAAGTAAATCCAGGAAGGTTTGGCGGTATGTCAGAGGGTTAAGGGCTTGTGGCGCCTACGAATAGAGGGGACAGGTGGAAGGATTTGGGGTCTGGCCCCCAGACCGCCACCTGCAGGGGAGTCGCTTTACAGGGGGTGAAGCAGGTCTTTAGGAGCTCTATCTTTCTCTCCCACCCTGTATTTCCTCTGCTCTCTCCTTTTGTGTCTGTCAGATGCAAGGTCAGTAACAACAACAACAACAACAACAACAACAACAACAATAACCACCACAGTGACCAGCAACAAGGGCAGCGAAAGGGGAACAAATGGAGTGCAGGAGCTGTGGATTATTCGTGGCACAGGCACTCAGCTGTGGCAATAACCCCTCGAGGCAATCAATCCATACATGAAGAAGTAATACAGGTAACAGAGACGTATATGTCCCTGTGTGTTTCCACTGAGTTAATGTAAATGCACTTTTATTTACTTCTTCATTTATTTATTACCTTGCCCCGAGAATTTCTTTTCATTGCGAAAAAAATAGTGTCCCATCAAGGGTACCAGGTGGTGCCAAACCCAGCTAAGCACTCATGTTACAATGCAGGAGGACTGGGCTTCAACACCCTGGTTCCCACCTGCCAGGGGAAATCTTTACAAGTGGTGCGGAAGTGCTGCAGGTGTCTCTCTCTGTGTCTCAAACTCTCTCTACCTCCCTTCCCTCTCAATTGCTGTCTATTTATTCCAGTGAATAATCAAGAAAATGGAAAGTAAAAAAAGAAAAAGGAAAAGGAAATATTCCACGACTTCAAATGGGCTACTCAGGACAATGCTTTCCTTGTTAAGATCCTCACAGCATTCCATATGCAGAAAGGCAAAGACGCCATGTATTTTTTAACCCAGTTTTTATTTTTATTCATTTATTTATTTATTTATTTAGGTGCTTATTCATTTTTGTTATTGATGAATTAATGTTTTACATTTGATATTGACTAAGGATCTGACACCAGCGGTCTCCAGTACCCCTATATGGTACTCTGCCTCTACAAAACCGATCCATTGACCTGTCCATCCATCCATCCATCCATCCACCCATACATCTATCCATCCATCCATCCATCCATCCATCCATCCATCCATCCACCAGTCAACCAAGCTAAGTACAAAAGGAGATCTCTCCTTGAATGGTGAGGAGAAACAACGATGCATAGGTAGGTTGCAAAGGGGCCGGTTTGGCTGAATAGGGCAGAGGGGCTGAACCAGGGAATGTGTTGGGGCGTGTGGGTTTGGGTGGGGTGAGCCGGAGGCCCTGTGAGCTGGGTCACATTTGGGGCAGGCAGGGGGTGGAAGGGGTTGCGAACAGCTGTCACTGGAGAACCATCACAAGTGCTGGAGCTGGTGAGCAGGGCACCTGGAAGAGAGGACAGACAAAGGAGAGAAGCAAAGTGCGGAGGAGAGGAGAGGGGAGGGGATGGTGAGGACAGGAGAGGACAGGATTGGAGGGGACCTGAGAAACCTACCTGGACAAAGGCAGCATACAGACATCCAGGAAGGCAGGCAGGCATACAGGCAGCTCTGGCCTGGGCTCCCTGGATCCCGGGCGCACCTCCACCTGTCTTCTCTTGGCTGCCAGCCCTGAGGTCCCTCGTCGGTCAGCACTGTCTTCCCATCCTTCCGTCCCTCTGTGCCAGGGCCCAGGCGTCTGGGCGCTGTTGCCTGACCTAGTGGCAGGGCAGTTGGGCTGCCCAGTGCCAGTGTGGCCAGCACAGATTGCCAGGGGCTAGGACATCACAGAGGGCTCCTGTGGTTGCTAGGCCACGGGGACCCCGCCCATCCAGTTGACCAGCAGCCATGACCCCCACGCTGAACTTGACCTGAGGGGTGGTGGCCAGCCACCAGAGCCAGAGCCCCAGGCCAAAGCAGGTGCTGGTCGGCCGGGCCAAGGGGCTATGGGCAGATTGGTGTGTGTCTGGGCATGGGGCTGGCATCTGACAGTCCAGGGCGGGGGACCAAGGTCCGCCAGGCCCCTGTCCCACCATGTGCACTGACACACAGTCTTGCTGACTGACTGACAGTCCCCGCCCCAGAGATACCCACACCAAGTCCCTGGGTGCCCTGAGCTGCCCCTGAGGGTTGGTGGGTGCCTGCCTGGACACATGCCTCCGTAATGGAGGCCTCTATTAATCCCGTTGCCTACTGACATCTGCCCTCCTGCCCCTCCTCCTCCTCCTCCTCCTCTTCTTCTTCCTCCTCCTCTTCCTCCTCCTCCTCCTCCTCCTCCTACTCCTCCACCTCCTCCACCCCCTCCTCCTCTTCCTCATCCTCAGAAGGACTCACTCAGGGCCCTTGGCCTAGGCAAGCCAGGGCTGCTGCTCTGGCTGCTGCAGCTTCTATCCAGTGGGTGGGTGCAGGAATCTGTTCCTGTCAATCCCAGATTCCTGGGACCTTCCATGCCTCCAGCGGCCCCCACTCTCTAGTCCAGAGCCCTCCTCAAAGATGCCCCCTTTCACCTTGCCCTCTGTCCCCCAGCTCCCCAACTAACATCTACTGTGTGCCTCCCTGAGCTACTTTACTGCCACCCTGCTTCTGCCCTCTAGCCCTGAGGGCCCAGGGACAGCCCAGCTGCCATCTCACCATCCAGCAGGGGTACCTGCCCTAACCCCCTGCCACCACACCCACACACACAGCCCTGCACACACTCCTGGGCTCCCCTGCCTGCAGCCTGCCTCTCAAACAGTCTCCTTCTGCCCCCTAGCCCCCTTACAGCCTCTGCCACGCACCCCCACAGACACCTGGGCATGAGCAACGCAGACATGCAAACAGCTCCCCTCACCCCCACTCCATTTGCTCCAAGGTTGTCAAGAGTCTTTTTTTCATGCCGTAGGGGAGGGAGTTGAGACAGTCCAATGTCCTGGGGAGCAAGAACTGCAAACAGTCCATCTACAATGTAACATTTGGGTCTCAGGTCGCCCAATCCCTAGTGCGCTGTGCAGACCTTTGACTGGCAAAAACACCCCATCTGAGTGTGAGACCTGGCTGGGCTAGTGGCTCTTTCTGTGGACTAAGAGACAGACAGACAGAGTTTTCAGGTTCAAAACCTATACTTCCCAGAAGATGGTCATTCACTTCGGTAAAAAAAAAAAAAAATAAAGGCTTTTTATTTTTTTTCCCCTGCCTGGGTAACCTGTCTGCTGCCTTTTTCAAAGTGAAAAAAGGGAAAAATCTTTTTTGGAGGGAAAAGGACCAAAATGCAGGCAGGTGGACTCCGTGGAGGGTGGATGGGGAGTTGCTCCTGCCCTGGCACTAGAACCCCAGCAGCTGTTCCAGGTCCTCTCTGATAACAGAGATCTCCGTGTGTCGTGTCATGACACTGTCTCCAGGACTGACCGTCAGGATAATGAGGATTCAAAAAGAGGCAGGTGATACTGCCTTCAAAAGTAAATCCAGGAAGGTTTGGCGGTATGTCAGAGGGTTAAGGGCTTGTGGCGCCTACGAATAGAGGGGACAGGTGGAAGGATTTGGGGTCTGGCCCCCAGACCGCCACCTGCAGGGGAGTCGCTTTACA
Organism: Erinaceus europaeus; assembly: GCF_950295315.1. Lineage (NCBI taxonomy): Eukaryota > Metazoa > Chordata > Mammalia > Eulipotyphla > Erinaceidae > Erinaceus > Erinaceus europaeus. Next base: position 48,160 of record NW_026647669.1, on the reverse strand, counting down.
GGGGGTGAAGCAGGTCTTTAGGAGCTCTATCTTTCTCTCCCACCCTGTATTTCCTCTGCTCTCTCCTTTTGTGTCTGTCAGATGCAAGGTCAGTAACAACAACAACAACAACAACAACAACAACAACAATAACCACCACAGTGACCAGCAACAAGGGCAGCGAAAGGGGAACAAATGGAGTGCAGGAGCTGTGGATTATTCGTGGCACAGGCACTCAGCTGTGGCAATAACCCCTCGAGGCAATCAATCCATACATGAAGAAGTAATACAGGTAACAGAGACGTATATGTCCCTGTGTGTTTCCACTGAGTTAATGTAAATGCACTTTTATTTACTTCTTCATTTATTTATTACCTTGCCCCGAGAATTTCTTTTCATTGCGAAAAAAATAGTGTCCCATCAAGGGTACCAGGTGGTGCCAAACCCAGCTAAGCACTCATGTTACAATGCAGGAGGACTGGGCTTCAACACCCTGGTTCCCACCTGCCAGGGGAAATCTTTACAAGTGGTGCGGAAGTGCTGCAGGTGTCTCTCTCTGTGTCTCAAACTCTCTCTACCTCCCTTCCCTCTCAATTGCTGTCTATTTATTCCAGTGAATAATCAAGAAAATGGAAAGTAAAAAAAGAAAAAGGAAAAGGAAATATTCCACGACTTCAAATGGGCTACTCAGGACAATGCTTTCCTTGTTAAGATCCTCACAGCATTCCATATGCAGAAAGGCAAAGACGCCATGTATTTTTTAACCCAGTTTTTATTTTTATTCATTTATTTATTTATTTATTTAGGTGCTTATTCATTTTTGTTATTGATGAATTAATGTTTTACATTTGATATTGACTAAGGATCTGACACCAGCGGTCTCCAGTACCCCTATATGGTACTCTGCCTCTACAAAACCGATCCATTGACCTGTCCATCCATCCATCCATCCATCCACCCATACATCTATCCATCCATCCATCCATCCATCCATCCATCCATCCATCCACCAGTCAACCAAGCTAAGTACAAAAGGAGATCTCTCCTTGAATGGTGAGGAGAAACAACGATGCATAGGTAGGTTGCAAAGGGGCCGGTTTGGCTGAATAGGGCAGAGGGGCTGAACCAGGGAATGTGTTGGGGCGTGTGGGTTTGGGTGGGGTGAGCCGGAGGCCCTGTGAGCTGGGTCACATTTGGGGCAGGCAGGGGGTGGAAGGGGTTGCGAACAGCTGTCACTGGAGAACCATCACAAGTGCTGGAGCTGGTGAGCAGGGCACCTGGAAGAGAGGACAGACAAAGGAGAGAAGCAAAGTGCGGAGGAGAGGAGAGGGGAGGGGATGGTGAGGACAGGAGAGGACAGGATTGGAGGGGACCTGAGAAACCTACCTGGACAAAGGCAGCATACAGACATCCAGGAAGGCAGGCAGGCATACAGGCAGCTCTGGCCTGGGCTCCCTGGATCCCGGGCGCACCTCCACCTGTCTTCTCTTGGCTGCCAGCCCTGAGGTCCCTCGTCGGTCAGCACTGTCTTCCCATCCTTCCGTCCCTCTGTGCCAGGGCCCAGGCGTCTGGGCGCTGTTGCCTGACCTAGTGGCAGGGCAGTTGGGCTGCCCAGTGCCAGTGTGGCCAGCACAGATTGCCAGGGGCTAGGACATCACAGAGGGCTCCTGTGGTTGCTAGGCCACGGGGACCCCGCCCATCCAGTTGACCAGCAGCCATGACCCCCACGCTGAACTTGACCTGAGGGGTGGTGGCCAGCCACCAGAGCCAGAGCCCCAGGCCAAAGCAGGTGCTGGTCGGCCGGGCCAAGGGGCTATGGGCAGATTGGTGTGTGTCTGGGCATGGGGCTGGCATCTGACAGTCCAGGGCGGGGGACCAAGGTCCGCCAGGCCCCTGTCCCACCATGTGCACTGACACACAGTCTTGCTGACTGACTGACAGTCCCCGCCCCAGAGATACCCACACCAAGTCCCTGGGTGCCCTGAGCTGCCCCTGAGGGTTGGTGGGTGCCTGCCTGGACACATGCCTCCGTAATGGAGGCCTCTATTAATCCCGTTGCCTACTGACATCTGCCCTCCTGCCCCTCCTCCTCCTCCTCCTCCTCTTCTTCTTCCTCCTCCTCTTCCTCCTCCTCCTCCTCCTCCTCCTACTCCTCCACCTCCTCCACCCCCTCCTCCTCTTCCTCATCCTCAGAAGGACTCACTCAGGGCCCTTGGCCTAGGCAAGCCAGGGCTGCTGCTCTGGCTGCTGCAGCTTCTATCCAGTGGGTGGGTGCAGGAATCTGTTCCTGTCAATCCCAGATTCCTGGGACCTTCCATGCCTCCAGCGGCCCCCACTCTCTAGTCCAGAGCCCTCCTCAAAGATGCCCCCTTTCACCTTGCCCTCTGTCCCCCAGCTCCCCAACTAACATCTACTGTGTGCCTCCCTGAGCTACTTTACTGCCACCCTGCTTCTGCCCTCTAGCCCTGAGGGCCCAGGGACAGCCCAGCTGCCATCTCACCATCCAGCAGGGGTACCTGCCCTAACCCCCTGCCACCACACCCACACACACAGCCCTGCACACACTCCTGGGCTCCCCTGCCTGCAGCCTGCCTCTCAAACAGTCTCCTTCTGCCCCCTAGCCCCCTTACAGCCTCTGCCACGCACCCCCACAGACACCTGGGCATGAGCAACGCAGACATGCAAACAGCTCCCCTCACCCCCACTCCATTTGCTCCAAGGTTGTCAAGAGTCTTTTTTTCATGCCGTAGGGGAGGGAGTTGAGACAGTCCAATGTCCTGGGGAGCAAGAACTGCAAACAGTCCATCTACAATGTAACATTTGGGTCTCAGGTCGCCCAATCCCTAGTGCGCTGTGCAGACCTTTGACTGGCAAAAACACCCCATCTGAGTGTGAGACCTGGCTGGGCTAGTGGCTCTTTCTGTGGACTAAGAGACAGACAGACAGAGTTTTCAGGTTCAAAACCTATACTTCCCAGAAGATGGTCATTCACTTCGGTAAAAAAAAAAAAAGGCTTTTTATTTTTTTTCCCCTGCCTGGGTAACCTGTCTGCTGCCTTTTTCAAAGTGAAAAAAGGGAAAAATCTTTTTTGGAGGGAAAAGGACCAAAATGCAGGCAGGTGGACTCCGTGGAGGGTGGATGGGGAGTTGCTCCTGCCCTGGCACTAGAACCCCAGCAGCTGTTCCAGGTCCTCTCTGATAACAGAGATCTCCGTGTGTCGTGTCATGACACTGTCTCCAGGACTGACCGTCAGGATAATGAGGATTCAAAAAGAGGCAGGTGATACTGCCTTCAAAAGTAAATCCAGGAAGGTTTGGCGGTATGTCAGAGGGTTAAGGGCTTGTGGCGCCTACGAATAGAGGGGACAGGTGGAAGGATTTGGGGTCTGGCCCCCAGACCGCCACCTGCAGGGGAGTCGCTTTACAGGGGGTGAAGCAGGTCTTTAGGAGCTCTATCTTTCTCTCCCACCCTGTATTTCCTCTGCTCTCTCCTTTTGTGTCTGTCAGATGCAAGGTCAGTAACAACAACAACAACAACAACAACAACAACAATAACCACCACAGTGACCAAGCAACAAGGGCAGCGAAAGGGGAACAAATGGAGTGCAGGAGCTGTGGATTATTCGTGGCACAGGCACTCAGCTGTGGCAATAACCCCTTGAGGCAATCAATCCATACATGAAGAAGTAATACAGGTAACAGAGACGTATATGTCCCTGTGTGTTTCCACTGAGTTAATGTAAATGCACTTTTATTTACTTCTTCATTTATTTATTACCTTGCCCCGAGAATTTCTTTTCATTGCTAAAAAAATAGTGTCCCATCAAGGGTACCAGGTGGTGCCAAACCCAGCTAAGCACTCATGTTACAATGCAGGAGGACTGGGCTTCAACACCCTGGTTCCCACCTGCCAGGGGAAATCTTTACAAGTGGTGCGGAAGTGCTGCAGGTGTCTCTCTCTGTGTCTCAAACTCTCCCTTCCCTCTCAATTGCTGTCTATTTATTCCAGTGAATAATCAAGAAAATGGAAAGTAAAAAAAGAAAAAGGAAAAGGAAATATTCCACGACTTCAAATGGGCTACTCAGGACAATGCTTTCCTTGTTAAGATCCTCACAGCATTCCATATGCAGAAAGGCAAAGACGCCATGTATTTTTTAACCCAGTTTTTATTTTTATTCATTTATTTATTTATTTATTTAGGTGCTTATTCATTTTTGTTATTGATGAATTAATGTTTTACATTTGATATTGACTAAGGATCTGACACCAGCGGTCTCCAGTACCCCTATATGGTACTCTGCCTCTACAAAACCGATCCATTGACCTGTCCATCCATCCATCCATCCATCCACCCATACATCTATCCATCCATCCATCCATCCATCCATCCATCCATCCATCCATCCATCCACCAGTCAACCAAGCTAAGTACAAAAGGAGATCTCTCCTTGAATGGTGAGGAGAAACAACGATGCATAGGTAGGTTGCAAAGGGGCCGGTTTGGCTGAATAGGGCAGAGGGGCTGAACCAGGGAATGTGTTGGGGCGTGTGGGTTTGGGTGGGGTGAGCCGGAGGCCCTGTGAGCTGGGTCACATTTGGGGCAGGCAGGGGGTGGAAGGGGTTGCGAACAGCTGTCACTGGAGAACCATCACAAGTGCTGGAGCTGGTGAGCAGGGCACCTGGAAGAGAGGACAGACAAAGGAGAGAAGCAAAGTGCGGAGGAGAGGAGAGGGGAGGGGATGGTGAGGACAGGAGAGGACAGGATTGGAGGGGACCTGAGAAACCTACCTGGACAAAGGCAGCATACAGACATCCAGGAAGGCAGGCAGGCATACAGGCAGCTCTGGCCTGGGCTCCCTGGATCCCGGGCGCACCTCCACCTGTCTTCTCTTGGCTGCCAGCCCTGAGGTCCCTCGTCGGTCAGCACTGTCTTCCCATCCTTCCGTCCCTCTGTGCCAGGGCCCAGGCGTCTGGGCGCTGTTGCCTGACCTAGTGGCAGGGCAGTTGGGCTGCCCAGTGCCAGTGTGGCCAGCACAGATTGCCAGGGGCTAGGACATCACAGAGGGCTCCTGTGGTTGCTAGGCCACGGGGACCCCGCCCATCCAGTTGACCAGCAGCCATGACCCCCACGCTGAACTTGACCTGAGGGGTGGTGGCCAGCCACCAGAGCCAGAGCCCCAGGCCAAAGCAGGTGCTGGTCGGCCGGGCCAAGGGGCTATGGGCAGATTGGTGTGTGTCTGGGCATGGGGCTGGCATCTGACAGTCCAGGGCGGGGGACCAAGGTCCGCCAGGCCCCTGTCCCACCATGTGCACTGACACACAGTCTTGCTGACTGACTGACAGTCCCCGCCCCAGAGATACCCACACCAAGTCCCTGGGTGCCCTGAGCTGCCCCTGAGGGTTGGTGGGTGCCTGCCTGGACACATGCCTCCGTAATGGAGGCCTCTATTAATCCCGTTGCCTACTGACATCTGCCCTCCTGCCCCTCCTCCTCCTCCTCCTCCTCTTCTTCTTCCTCCTCCTCTTCCTCCTCCTCCTCCTCCTCCTCCTACTCCTCCACCTCCTCCACCCCCTCCTCCTCTTCCTCATCCTCAGAAGGACTCACTCAGGGCCCTTGGCCTAGGCAAGCCAGGGCTGCTGCTCTGGCTGCTGCAGCTTCTATCCAGTGGGTGGGTGCAGGAATCTGTTCCTGTCAATCCCAGATTCCTGGGACCTTCCATGCCTCCAGCGGCCCCCACTCTCTAGTCCAGAGCCCTCCTCAAAGATGCCCCCTTTCACCTTGCCCTCTGTCCCCCAGCTCCCCAACTAACATCTACTGTGTGCCTCCCTGAGCTACTTTACTGCCACCCTGCTTCTGCCCTCTAGCCCTGAGGGCCCAGGGACAGCCCAGCTGCCATCTCACCATCCAGCAGGGGTACCTGCCCTAACCCCCTGCCACCACACCCACACACACAGCCCTGCACACACTCCTGGGCTCCCCTGCCTGCAGCCTGCCTCTCAAACAGTCTCCTTCTGCCCCCTAGCCCCCTTACAGCCTCTGCCACGCACCCCCACAGACACCTGGGCATGAGCAACGCAGACATGCAAACAGCTCCCCTCACCCCCACTCCATTTGCTCCAAGGTTGTCAAGAGTCTTTTTTTCATGCCGTAGGGGAGGGAGTTGAGACAGTCCAATGTCCTGGGGAGCAAGAACTGCAAACAGTCCATCTACAATGTAACATTTGGGTCTCAGGTCGCCCAATCCCTAGTGCGCTGTGCAGACCTTTGACTGGCAAAAACACCCCATCTGAGTGTGAGACCTGGCTGGGCTAGTGGCTCTTTCTGTGGACTAAGAGACAGACAGACAGAGTTTTCAGGTTCAAAACCTATACTTCCCAGAAGATGGTCATTCACTTCGGTAAAAAAAAAAAAAAAAAAAAAAAAAGGCTTTTTATTTTTTTTCCCCTGCCTGGGTAACCTGTCTGCTGCCTTTTTCAAAGTGAAAAAAGGGAAAAATCTTTTTTGGAGGGAAAAGGACCAAAATGCAGGCAGGTGGACTCCGTGGAGGGTGGATGGGGAGTTGCTCCTGCCCTGGCACTAGAACCCCAGCAGCTGTTCCAGGTCCTCTCTGATAACAGAGATCTCCGTGTGTCGTGTCATGACACTGTCTCCAGGACTGACCGTCAGGATAATGAGGATTCAAAAAGAGGCAGGTGATACTGCCTTCAAAAGTAAATCCAGGAAGGTTTGGCGGTATGTCAGAGGGTTAAGGGCTTGTGGCGCCTACGAATAGAGGGGACAGGTGGAAGGATTTGGGGTCTGGCCCCCAGACCGCCACCTGCAGGGGAGTCGCTTTACAGGGGGTGAAGCAGGTCTTTAGGAGCTCTATCTTTCTCTCCCACCCTGTATTTCCTCTGCTCTCTCCTTTTGTGTCTGTCAGATGCAAGGTCAGTAACAACAACAACAACAACAACAACAACAACAACAATAACCACCACAGTGACCAAGCAACAAGGGCAGCGAAAGGGGAACAAATGGAGTGCAGGAGCTGTGGATTATTCGTGGCACAGGCACTCAGCTGTGGCAATAACCCCTCGAGGCAATCAATCCATACATGAAGAAGTAATACAGGTAACAGAGACGTATATGTCCCTGTGTGTTTCCACTGAGTTAATGTAAATGCACTTTTATTTACTTCTTCATTTATTTATTACCTTGCCCCGAGAATTTCTTTTCATTGCTAAAAAAATAGTGTCCCATCAAGGGTACCAGGTGGTGCCAAACCCAGCTAAGCACTCATGTTACAATGCAGGAGGACTGGGCTTCAACACCCTGGTTCCCACCTGCCAGGGGAAATCTTTACAAGTGGTGCGGAAGTGCTGCAGGTGTCTCTCTCTGTGTCTCAAACTCTCTCTACCTCCCTTCCCTCTCAATTGCTGTCTATTTATTCCAGTGAATAATCAAGAAAATGGAAAGTAAAAAAAGAAAAAGGAAAAGGAAATATTCCACGACTTCAAATGGGCTACTCAGGACAATGCTTTCCTTGTTAAGATCCTCACAGCATTCCATATGCAGAAAGGCAAAGACGCCATGTATTTTTTAACCCAGTTTTTATTTTTATTCATTTATTTATTTATTTATTTAGGTGCTTATTCATTTTTGTTATTGATGAATTAATGTTTTACATTTGATATTGACTAAGGATCTGACACCAGCGGTCTCCAGTACCCCTATATGGTACTCTGCCTCTACAAAACCGATCCATTGACCTGTCCATCCATCCATCCATCCATCCACCCATACATCTATCCATCCATCCATCCATCCATCCATCCATCCATCCATCCATCCATCCACCAGTCAACCAAGCTAAGTACAAAAGGAGATCTCTCCTTGAATGGTGAGGAGAAACAACGATGCATAGGTAGGTTGCAAAGGGGCCGGTTTGGCTGAATAGGGCAGAGGGGCTGAACCAGGGAATGTGTTGGGGCGTGTGGGTTTGGGTGGGGTGAGCCGGAGGCCCTGTGAGCTGGGTCACATTTGGGGCAGGCAGGGGGTGGAAGGGGTTGCGAACAGCTGTCACTGGAGAACCATCACAAGTGCTGGAGCTGGTGAGCAGGGCACCTGGAAGAGAGGACAGACAAAGGAGAGAAGCAAAGTGCGGAGGAGAGGAGAGGGGAGGGGATGGTGAGGACAGGAGAGGACAGGATTGGAGGGGACCTGAGAAACCTACCTGGACAAAGGCAGCATACAGACATCCAGGAAGGCAGGCAGGCATACAGGCAGCTCTGGCCTGGGCTCCCTGGATCCCGGGCGCACCTGTCTTCTCTTGGCTGCCAGCCCTGAGGTCCCTCGTCGGTCAGCACTGTCTTCCCATCCTTCCGTCCCTCTGTGCCAGGGCCCAGGCGTCTGGGCGCTGTTGCCTGACCTAGTGGCAGGGCAGTTGGGCTGCCCAGTGCCAGTGTGGCCAGCACAGATTGCCAGGGGCTAGGACATCACAGAGGGCTCCTGTGGTTGCTAGGCCACGGGGACCCCGCCCATCCAGTTGACCAGCAGCCATGACCCCCACGCTGAACTTGACCTGAGGGGTGGTGGCCAGCCACCAGAGCCAGAGCCCCAGGCCAAAGCAGGTGCTGGTCGGCCGGGCCAAGGGGCTATGGGCAGATTGGTGTGTGTCTGGGCATGGGGCTGGCATCTGACAGTCCAGGGCGGGGGACCAAGGTCCGCCAGGCCCCTGTCCCACCATGTGCACTGACACACAGTCTTGCTGACTGACTGACAGTCCCCGCCCCAGAGATACCCACACCAAGTCCCTGGGTGCCCTGAGCTGCCCCTGAGGGTTGGTGGGTGCCTGCCTGGACACATGCCTCCGTAATGGAGGCCTCTATTAATCCCGTTGCCTACTGACATCTGCCCTCCTGCCCCTCCTCCTCCTCCTCCTCCTCTTCTTCTTCCTCCTCCTCTTCCTCCTCCTCCTCCTCCTCCTCCTACTCCTCCACCTCCTCCACCCCCTCCTCCTCTTCCTCATCCTCAGAAGGACTCACTCAGGGCCCTTGGCCTAGGCAAGCCAGGGCTGCTGCTCTGGCTGCTGCAGCTTCTATCCAGTGGGTGGGTGCAGGAATCTGTTCCTGTCAATCCCAGATTCCTGGGACCTTCCATGCCTCCAGCGGCCCCCACTCTCTAGTCCAGAGCCCTCCTCAAAGATGCCCCCTTTCACCTTGCCCTCTGTCCCCCAGCTCCCCAACTAACATCTACTGTGTGCCTCCCTGAGCTACTTTACTGCCACCCTGCTTCTGCCCTCTAGCCCTGAGGGCCCAGGGACAGCCCAGCTGCCATCTCACCATCCAGCAGGGGTACCTGCCCTAACCCCCTGCCACCACACCCACACACACAGCCCTGCACACACTCCTGGGCTCCCCTGCCTGCAGCCTGCCTCTCAAACAGTCTCCTTCTGCCCCCTAGCCCCCTTACAGCCTCTGCCACGCACCCCCACAGACACCTGGGCATGAGCAACGCAGACATGCAAACAGCTCCCCTCACCCCCACTCCATTTGCTCCAAGGTTGTCAAGAGTCTTTTTTTCATGCCGTAGGGGAGGGAGTTGAGACAGTCCAATGTCCTGGGGAGCAAGAACTGCAAACAGTCCATCTACAATGTAACATTTGGGTCTCAGGTCGCCCAATCCCTAGTGCGCTGTGCAGACCTTTGACTGGCAAAAACACCCCATCTGAGTGTGAGACCTGGCTGGGCTAGTGGCTCTTTCTGTGGACTAAGAGACAGACAGACAGAGTTTTCAGGTTCAAAACCTATACTTCCCAGAAGATGGTCATTCACTTCGGTAAAAAAAAAAAAAAAAAAAAAAAAAGGCTTTTTATTTTTTTTCCCCTGCCTGGGTAACCTGTCTGCTGCCTTTTTCAAAGTGAAAAAAGGGAAAAATCTTTTTTGGAGGGAAAAGGACCAAAATGCAGGCAGGTGGACTCCGTGGAGGGTGGATGGGGAGTTGCTCCTGCCCTGGCACTAGAACCCCAGCAGCTGTTCCAGGTCCTCTCTGATAACAGAGATCTCCGTGTGTCGTGTCATGACACTGTCTCCAGGACTGACCGTCAGGATAATGAGGATTCAAAAAGAGGCAGGTGATACTGCCTTCAAAAGTAAATCCAGGAAGGTTTGGCGGTATGTCAGAGGGTTAAGGGCTTGTGGCGCCTACGAATAGAGGGGACAGGTGGAAGGATTTGGGGTCTGGCCCCCAGACCGCCACCTGCAGGGGAGTCGCTTTACAGGGGGTGAAGCAGGTCTTTAGGAGCTCTATCTTTCTCTCCCACCCTGTATTTCCTCTGCTCTCTCCTTTTGTGTCTGTCAGATGCAAGGTCAGTAACAACAACAACAACAACAACAATAACCACCACAGTGACCAGCAACAAGGGCAGCGAAAGGGGAACAAATGGAGTGCAGGAGCTGTGGATTATTCGTGGCACAGGCACTCAGCTGTGGCAATAACCCCTCGAGGCAATCAATCCATACATGAAGAAGTAATACAGGTAACAGAGACGTATATGTCCCTGTGTGTTTCCACTGAGTTAATGTAAATGCACTTTTATTTACTTCTTCATTTATTTATTACCTTGCCCCGAGAATTTCTTTTCATTGCGAAAAAAATAGTGTCCCATCAAGGGTACCAGGTGGTGCCAAACCCAGCTAAGCACTCATGTTACAATGCAGGAGGACTGGGCTTCAACACCCTGGTTCCCACCTGCCAGGGGAAATCTTTACAAGTGGTGCGGAAGTGCTGCAGGTGTCTCTCTCTGTGTCTCAAACTCTCTCTACCTCCCTTCCCTCTCAATTGCTGTCTATTTATTCCAGTGAATAATCAAGAAAATGGAAAGTAAAAAAAGAAAAAGGAAAAGGAAATATTCCACGACTTCAAATGGGCTACTCAGGACAATGCTTTCCTTGTTAAGATCCTCACAGCATTCCATATGCAGAAAGGCAAAGACGCCATGTATTTTTTAACCCAGTTTTTATTTTTATTCATTTATTTATTTATTTATTTAGGTGCTTATTCATTTTTGTTATTGATGAATTAATGTTTTACATTTGATATTGACTAAGGATCTGACACCAGCGGTCTCCAGTACCCCTATATGGTACTCTGCCTCTACAAAACCGATCCATTGACCTGTCCATCCATCCATCCATCCATCCACCCATACATCTATCCATCCATCCATCCATCCATCCATCCATCCATCCATCCACCAGTCAACCAAGCTAAGTACAAAAGGAGATCTCTCCTTGAATGGTGAGGAGAAACAACGATGCATAGGTAGGTTGCAAAGGGGCCGGTTTGGCTGAATAGGGCAGAGGGGCTGAACCAGGGAATGTGTTGGGGCATGTGGGTTTGGGTGGGGTGAGCCGGAGGCCCTGTGAGCTGGGTCACATTTGGGGCAGGCAGGGGGTGGAAGGGGTTGCGAACAGCTGTCACTGGAGAACCATCACAAGTGCTGGAGCTGGTGAGCAGGGCACCTGGAAGAGAGGACAGACAAAGGAGAGAAGCAAAGTGCGGAGGAGAGGAGAGGGGAGGGGATGGTGAGGACAGGAGAGGACAGGATTGGAGGGGACCTGAGAAACCTACCTGGACAAAGGCAGCATACAGACATCCAGGAAGGCAGGCAGGCATACAGGCAGCTCTGGCCTGGGCTCCCTGGATCCCGGGCGCACCTCCACCTGTCTTCTCTTGGCTGCCAGCCCTGAGGTCCCTCGTCGGTCAGCACTGTCTTCCCATCCTTCCGTCCCTCTGTGCCAGGGCCCAGGCGTCTGGGCGCTGTTGCCTGACCTAGTGGCAGGGCAGTTGGGCTGCCCAGTGCCAGTGTGGCCAGCACAGATTGCCAGGGGCTAGGACATCACAGAGGGCTCCTGTGGTTGCTAGGCCACGGGGACCCCGCCCATCCAGTTGACCAGCAGCCATGACCCCCACGCTGAACTTGACCTGAGGGGTGGTGGCCAGCCACCAGAGCCAGAGCCCCAGGCCAAAGCAGGTGCTGGTCGGCCGGGCCAAGGGGCTATGGGCAGATTGGTGTGTGTCTGGGCATGGGGCTGGCATCTGACAGTCCAGGGCGGGGGACCAAGGTCCGCCAGGCCCCTGTCCCACCATGTGCACTGACACACAGTCTTGCTGACTGACTGACAGTCCCCGCCCCAGAGATACCCACACCAAGTCCCTGGGTGCCCTGAGCTGCCCCTGAGGGTTGGTGGGTGCCTGCCTGGACACATGCCTCCGTAATGGAGGCCTCTATTAATCCCGTTGCCTACTGACATCTGCCCTCCTGCCCCTCCTCCTCCTCCTCCTCCTCTTCTTCTTCCTCCTCCTCTTCCTCCTCCTCCTCCTCCTCCTCCTACTCCTCCACCTCCTCCACCCCCTCCTCCTCTTCCTCATCCTCAGAAGGACTCACTCAGGGCCCTTGGCCTAGGCAAGCCAGGGCTGCTGCTCTGGCTGCTGCAGCTTCTATCCAGTGGGTGGGTGCAGGAATCTGTTCCTGTCAATCCCAGATTCCTGGGACCTTCCATGCCTCCAGCTGCCCCCACTCTCTAGTCCAGAGCCCTCCTCAAAGATGCCCCCTTTCACCTTGCCCTCTGTCCCCCAGCTCCCCAACTAACATCTACTGTGTGCCTCCCTGAGCTACTTTACTGCCACCCTCCTTCTGCCCTCTAGCCCTGAGGGCCCAGGGACAGCCCAGCTGCCATCTCACCATCCAGCAGGGGTACCTGCCCTAACCCCCTGCCACCACACCCACACACACAGCCCTGCACACACTCCTGGGCTCCCCTGCCTGCAGCCTGCCTCTCAAACAGTCTCCTTCTGCCCCCTAGCCCCCTTACAGCCTCTGCCACGCACCCCCACAGACACCTGGGCATGAGCAACGCAGACATGCAAACAGCTCCCCTCACCCCCACTCCATTTGCTCCAAGGTTGTCAAGAGTCTTTTTTTCATGCCGTAGGGGAGGGAGTTGAGACAGTCCAATGTCCTGGGGAGCAAGAACTGCAAACAGTCCATCTACAATGTAACATTTGGGTCTCAGGTCGCCCAATCCCTAGTGCGCTGTGCAGACCTTTGACTGGCAAAAACACCCCATCTGAGTGTGAGACCTGGCTGGGCTAGTGGCTCTTTCTGTGGACTAAGAGACAGACAGACAGAGTTTTCAGGTTCAAAACCTATACTTCCCAGAAGATGGTCATTCACTTCGGTAAAAAAAAAAAAAAATAAAGGCTTTTTATTTTTTTTCCCCTGCCTGGGTAACCTGTCTGCTGCCTTTTTCAAAGTGAAAAAAGGGAAAAATCTTTTTTGGAGGGAAAAGGACCAAAATGCAGGCAGGTGGACTCCGTGGAGGGTGGATGGGGAGTTGCTCCTGCCCTGGCACTAGAACCCCAGCAGCTGTTCCAGGTCCTCTCTGATAACAGAGATCTCCGTGTGTCGTGTCATGACACTGTCTCCAGGACTGACCGTCAGGATAATGAGGATTCAAAAAGAGGCAGGTGATACTGCCTTCAAAAGTAAATCCAGGAAGGTTTGGCGGTATGTCAGAGGGTTAAGGGCTTGTGGCGCCTACGAATAGAGGGGACAGGTGGAAGGATTTGGGGTCTGGCCCCCAGACCGCCACCTGCAGGGGAGTCGCTTTACAGGGGGTGAAGCAGGTCTTTAGGAGCTCTATCTTTCTCTCCCACCCTGTATTTCCTCTGCTCTCTCCTTTTGTGTCTGTCAGATGCAAGGTCAGTAACAACAACAACAACAACAACAATAACCACCACAGTGACCAGCAACAAGGGCAGCGAAAGGGGAACAAATGGAGTGCAGGAGCTGTGGATTATTCGTGGCACAGGCACTCAGCTGTGGCAATAACCCCTCGAGGCAATCAATCCATACATGAAGAAGTAATACAGGTAACAGAGACGTATATGTCCCTGTGTGTTTCCACTGAGTTAATGTAAATGCACTTTTATTTACTTCTTCATTTATTTATTACCTTGCCCCGAGAATTTCTTTTCATTGCGAAAAAAATAGTGTCCCATCAAGGGTACCAGGTGGTGCCAAACCCAGCTAAGCACTCATGTTACAATGCAGGAGGACTGGGCTTCAACACCCTGGTTCCCACCTGCCAGGGGAAATCTTTACAAGTGGTGCGGAAGTGCTGCAGGTGTCTCTCTCTGTGTCTCAAACTCTCTCTACCTCCCTTCCCTCTCAATTGCTGTCTATTTATTCCAGTGAATAATCAAGAAAATGGAAAGTAAAAAAAGAAAAAGGAAAAGGAAATATTCCACGACTTCAAATGGGCTACTCAGGACAATGCTTTCCTTGTTAAGATCCTCACAGCATTCCATATGCAGAAAGGCAAAGACGCCATGTATTTTTTAACCCAGTTTTTATTTTTATTCATTTATTTATTTATTTATTTAGGTGCTTATTCATTTTTGTTATTGATGAATTAATGTTTTACATTTGATATTGACTAAGGATCTGACACCAGCGGTCTCCAGTACCCCTAGATGGTACTCTGCCTCTACAAAACCGATCCATTGACCTGTCCATCCATCCATCCATCCATCCACCCATACATCTATCCATCCATCCATCCATCCATCCATCCATCCACCAGTCAACCAAGCTAAGTACAAAAGGAGATCTCTCCTTGAATGGTGAGGAGAAACAACGATGCATAGGTAGGTTGCAAAGGGGCCGGTTTGGCTGAATAGGGCAGAGGGGCTGAACCAGGGAATGTGTTGGGGCGTGTGGGTTTGGGTGGGGTGAGCCGGAGGCCCTGTGAGCTGGGTCACATTTGGGGCAGGCAGGGGGTGGAAGGGGTTGCGAACAGCTGTCACTGGAGAACCATCACAAGTGCTGGAGCTGGTGAGCAGGGCACCTGGAAGAGAGGACAGACAAAGGAGAGAAGCAAAGTGCGGAGGAGAGGAGAGGGGAGGGGATGGTGAGGACAGGAGAGGACAGGATTGGAGGGGACCTGAGAAACCTACCTGGACAAAGGCAGCATACAGACATCCAGGAAGGCAGGCAGGCATACAGGCAGCTCTGGCCTGGGCTCCCTGGATCCCGGGCGCACCTCCACCTGTCTTCTCTTGGCTGCCAGCCCTGAGGTCCCTCGTCGGTCAGCACTGTCTTCCCATCCTTCCGTCCCTCTGTGCCAGGGCCCAGGCGTCTGGGCGCTGTTGCCTGACCTAGTGGCAGGGCAGTTGGGCTGCCCAGTGCCAGTGTGGCCAGCACAGATTGCCAGGGGCTAGGACATCACAGAGGGCTCCTGTGGTTGCTAGGCCACGGGGACCCCGCCCATCCAGTTGACCAGCAGCCATGACCCCCACGCTGAACTTGACCTGAGGGGTGGTGGCCAGCCACCAGAGCCAGAGCCCCAGGCCAAAGCAGGTGCTGGTCGGCCGGGCCAAGGGGCTATGGGCAGATTGGTGTGTGTCTGGGCATGGGGCTGGCATCTGACAGTCCAGGGCGGGGGACCAAGGTCCGCCAGGCCCCTGTCCCACCATGTGCACTGACACACAGTCTTGCTGACTGACTGACAGTCCCCGCCCCAGAGATACCCACACCAAGTCCCTGGGTGCCCTGAGCTGCCCCTGAGGGTTGGTGGGTGCCTGCCTGGACAAATGCCTCCGTAATGGAGGCCTCTATTAATCCCGTTGCCTACTGACATCTGCCCTCCTGCCCCTCCTCCTCCTCCTCCTCCTCTTCTTCTTCCTCCTCCTCTTCCTCCTCCTCCTCCTCCTCCTCCTACTCCTCCACCTCCTCCACCCCCTCCTCCTCTTCCTCATCCTCAGAAGGACTCACTCAGGGCCCTTGGCCTAGGCAAGCCAGGGCTGCTGCTCTGGCTGCTGCAGCTTCTATCCAGTGGGTGGGTGCAGGAATCTGTTCCTGTCAATCCCAGATTCCTGGGACCTTCCATGCCTCCAGCTGCCCCCACTCTCTAGTCCAGAGCCCTCCTCAAAGATGCCCCCTTTCACCTTGCCCTCTGTCCCCCAGCTCCCCAACTAACATCTACTGTGTGCCTCCCTGAGCTACTTTACTGCCACCCTCCTTCTGCCCTCTAGCCCTGAGGGCCCAGGGACAGCCCAGCTGCCATCTCACCATCCAGCAGGGGTACCTGCCCTAACCCCCTGCCACCACACCCACACACACAGCCCTGCACACACTCCTGGGCTCCCCTGCCTGCAGCCTGCCTCTCAAACAGTCTCCTTCTGCCCCCTAGCCCCCTTACAGCCTCTGCCACGCACCCCCACAGACACCTGGGCATGAGCAACGCAGACATGCAAACAGCTCCCCTCACCCCCACTCCATTTGCTCCAAGGTTGTCAAGAGTCTTTTTTTCATGCCGTAGGGGAGGGAGTTGAGACAGTCCAATGTCCTGGGGAGCAAGAACTGCAAACAGTCCATCTACAATGTAACATTTGGGTCTCAGGTCGCCCAATCCCTAGTGCGCTGTGCAGACCTTTGACTGGCAAAAACACCCCATCTGAGTGTGAGACCTGGCTGGGCTAGTGGCTCTTTCTGTGGACTAAGAGACAGACAGACAGAGTTTTCAGGTTCAAAACCTATACTTCCCAGAAGATGGTCATTCACTTCGGTAAAAAAAAAAAAAAATAAAGGCTTTTTATTTTTTTTCCCCTGCCTGGGTAACCTGTCTGCTGCCTTTTTCAAAGTGAAAAAAGGGAAAAATCTTTTTTGGAGGGAAAAGGACCAAAATGCAGGCAGGTGGACTCCGTGGAGGGTGGATGGGGAGTTGCTCCTGCCCTGGCACTAGAACCCCAGCAGCTGTTCCAGGTCCTCTCTGATAACAGAGATCTCCGTGTGTCGTGTCATGACACTGTCTCCAGGACTGACCGTCAGGATAATGAGGATTCAAAAAGAGGCAGGTGATACTGCCTTCAAAAGTAAATCCAGGAAGGTTTGGCGGTATGTCAGAGGGTTAAGGGCTTGTGGCGCCTACGAATAGAGGGGACAGGTGGAAGGATTTGGGGTCTGGCCCCCAGACCGCCACCTGCAGGGGAGTCGCTTTACAGGGGGTGAAGCAGGTCTTTAGGAGCTCTATCTTTCTCTCCCACCCTGTATTTCCTCTGCTCTCTCCTTTTGTGTCTGTCAGATGCAAGGTCAGTAACAACAACAACAACAACAACAACAACAACAACAATAACCACCACAGTGACCAGCAACAAGGGCAGCGAAAGGGGAACAAATGGAGTGCAGGAGCTGTGGATTATTCGTGGCACAGGCACTCAGCTGTGGCAATAACCCCTCGAGGCAATCAATCCATACATGAAGAAGTAATACAGGTAACAGAGACGTATATGTCCCTGTGTGTTTCCACTGAGTTAATGTAAATGCACTTTTATTTACTTCTTCATTTATTTATTACCTTGCCCCGAGAATTTCTTTTCATTGCGAAAAAAATAGTGTCCCATCAAGGGTACCAGGTGGTGCCAAACCCAGCTAAGCACTCATGTTACAATGCAGGAGGACTGGGCTTCAACACCCTGGTTCCCACCTGCCAGGGGAAATCTTTACAAGTGGTGCGGAAGTGCTGCAGGTGTCTCTCTCTGTGTCTCAAACTCTCTCTACCTCCCTTCCCTCTCAATTGCTGTCTATTTATTCCAGTGAATAATCAAGAAAATGGAAAGTAAAAAAAGAAAAAGGAAAAGGAAATATTCCACGACTTCAAATGGGCTACTCAGGACAATGCTTTCCTTGTTAAGATCCTCACAGCATTCCATATGCAGAAAGGCAAAGACGCCATGTATTTTTTAACCCAGTTTTTATTTTTATTCATTTATTTATTTATTTATTTAGGTGCTTATTCATTTTTGTTATTGATGAATTAATGTTTTACATTTGATATTGACTAAGGATCTGACACCAGCGGTCTCCAGTACCCCTAGATGGTACTCTGCCTCTACAAAACCGATCCATTGACCTGTCCATCCATCCATCCATCCACCCATACATCTATCCATCCATCCATCCATCCATCCATCCATCCATCCATCCACCAGTCAACCAAGCTAAGTACAAAAGGAGATCTCTCCTTGAATGGTGAGGAGAAACAACGATGCATAGGTAGGTTGCAAAGGGGCCGGTTTGGCTGAATAGGGCAGAGGGGCTGAACCAGGGAATGTGTTGGGGCGTGTGGGTTTGGGTGGGGTGAGCCGGAGGCCCTGTGAGCTGGGTCACATTTGGGGCAGGCAGGGGGTGGAAGGGGTTGCGAACAGCTGTCACTGGAGAACCATCACAAGTGCTGGAGCTGGTGAGCAGGGCACCTGGAAGAGAGGACAGACAAAGGAGAGAAGCAAAGTGCGGAGGAGAGGAGAGGGGAGGGGATGGTGAGGACAGGAGAGGACAGGATTGGAGGGGACCTGAGAAACCTACCTGGACAAAGGCAGCATACAGACATCCAGGAAGGCAGGCAGGCATACAGGCAGCTCTGGCCTGGGCTCCCTGGATCCCGGGCGCACCTCCACCTGTCTTCTCTTGGCTGCCAGCCCTGAGGTCCCTCGTCGGTCAGCACTGTCTTCCCATCCTTCCGTCCCTCTGTGCCAGGGCCCAGGCGTCTGGGCGCTGTTGCCTGACCTAGTGGCAGGGCAGTTGGGCTGCCCAGTGCCAGTGTGGCCAGCACAGATTGCCAGGGGCTAGGACATCACAGAGGGCTCCTGTGGTTGCTAGGCCACGGGGACCCCGCCCATCCAGTTGACCAGCAGCCATGACCCCCACGCTGAACTTGACCTGAGGGGTGGTGGCCAGCCACCAGAGCCAGAGCCCCAGGCCAAAGCAGGTGCTGGTCGGCCGGGCCAAGGGGCTATGGGCAGATTGGTGTGTGTCTGGGCATGGGGCTGGCATCTGACAGTCCAGGGCGGGGGACCAAGGTCCGCCAGGCCCCTGTCCCACCATGTGCACTGACACACAGTCTTGCTGACTGACTGACAGTCCCCGCCCCAGAGATACCCACACCAAGTCCCTGGGTGCCCTGAGCTGCCCCTGAGGGTTGGTGGGTGCCTGCCTGAACACATGCCTCCGTAATGGAGGCCTCTATTAATCCCGTTGCCTACTGACAGCTGCCCTCCTGCCCCTCCTCCTCCTCCTCCTCCTCCTCCTCCTCCTCCTCTTCTTCTTCCTCCTCCTCTTCCTCCTCCTCCTCCTCCTCCTCCTACTCCTCCACCTCCTCCACCCCCTCCTCCTCTTCCTCATCCTCAGAAGGACTCACTCAGGGCCCTTGGCCTAGGCAAGCCAGGGCTGCTGCTCTGGCTGCTGCAGCTTCTATCCAGTGGGTGGGTGCAGGAATCTGTTCCTGTCAATCCCTGATTCCTGGGACCTTCCATGCCTCCAGCTGCCCCCACTCTCTAGTCCAGAGCCCTCCTCAAAGATGCCCCCTTTCACCTTGCCCTCTGTCCCCCAGCTCCCCAACTAACATCTACTGTGTGCCTCCCTGAGCTACTTTACTGCCACCCTCCTTCTGCCCTCTAGCCCTGAGGGCCCAGGGACAGCCCAGCTGCCATCTCACCATCCAGCAGGGGTACCTGCCCTAACCCCCTGCCACCACACCCACACACACAGCCCTGCACACACTCCTGGGCTCCCCTGCCTGCAGCCTGCCTCTCAAACAGTCTCCTTCTGCCCCCTAGCCCCCTTACAGCCTCTGCCACGCACCCCCACAGACACCTGGGCATGAGCAGCGCAGACATGCAAACAGCTCCCCTCACCCCCACTCCATTTGCTCCAAGGTTGTCAAGAGTCTTTTTTTCATGCTGTAGGGGAGGGAGTTGAGACAGTCCAATGTCCTGGGGAGCAAGAACTGCAAACAGTCCATCTACAATGTAACATTTGGGTCTCAGGTCGCCCAATCCCTAGTGCGCTGTGCAGACCTTTGACTGGCAAAAACACCCCATCTGAGTGTGAGACCTGGCTGGGCTAGTGGCTCTTTCTGTGGACTAAGAGACAGACAGACAGAGTTTTCAGGTTCAAAACCTATACTTCCCAGAAGGTGGTCATTCACTTCGGTAAAAAAAAAAAAAAAAAAAAAAAAAGGCTTTTTATTTTTTTTCCCCTGCCTGGGTAACCTGTCTGCTGCCTTTTTCAAAGTGAAAAAAGGGAAAAATCTTTTTTGGAGGGAAAAGGACCAAAATGCAGGCAGGTGGACTCCGTGGAGGGTGGATGGGGAGTTGCTCCTGCCCTGGCACTAGAAGCCCAGCAGCTGTTCCAGGTCCTCTCTGATAACAGAGATCTCCGTGTGTCGTGTCATGACACTGTCTCCAGGACTGACCGTCAGGATAATGAGGATTCAAAAAGAGGCAGGTGATACTGCCTTCAAAAGTAAATCCAGGAAGGTTTGGCGGTATGTCAGAGGGTTAAGGGCTTGTGGCGCCTACGAATAGAGGGGACAGGTGGAAGGATTTGGGGTCTGGCCCCCAGACCGCCACCTGCAGGGGAGTCGCTTTACAGGGGGTGAAGCAGGTCTTTAGGAGCTCTATCTTTCTCTCCCACCCTGTATTTCCTCTGCTCTCTCCTTTTGTGTCTGTCAGATGCAAGGTCAGTAACAACAACAACAACAACAACAACAACAATAACCACCACAGTGACCAAGCAACAAGGGCAGCGAAAGGGGAACAAATGGAGTGCAGGAGCTGTGGATTATTCGTGGCACAGGCACTCAGCTGTGGCAATAACCCCTTGAGGCAATCAATCCATACATGAAGAAGTAATACAGGTAACAGAGACGTATATGTCCCTGTGTGTTTCCACTGAGTTAATGTAAATGCACTTTTATTTACTTCTTCATTTATTTATTACCTTGCCCCGAGAATTTCTTTTCATTGCTAAAAAAATAGTGTCCCATCAAGGGTACCAGGTGGTGCCAAACCCAGCTAAGCACTCATGTTACAATGCAGGAGGACTGGGCTTCAACACCCTGGTTCCCACCTGCCAGGGGAAATCTTTACAAGTGGTGCGGAAGTGCTGCAGGTGTCTCTCTCTGTGTCTCAAACTCTCTCTACCTCCCTTCCCTCTCAATTGCTGTCTATTTATTCCAGTGAATAATCAAGAAAATGGAAAGTAAAAAAAGAAAAAGGAAAAGGAAATATTCCACGACTTCAAATGGGCTACTCAGGACAATGCTTTCCTTGTTAAGATCCTCACAGCATTCCATATGCAGAAAGGCAAAGACGCCATGTATTTTTTAACCCAGTTTTTATTTTTATTCATTTATTTATTTATTTATTTAGGTGCTTATTCATTTTTGTTATTGATGAATTAATGTTTTACATTTGATATTGACTAAGGATCTGACACCAGCGGTCTCCAGTACCCCTAGATGGTACTCTGCCTCTACAAAACCGATCCATTGACCTGTCCATCCATCCATCCATCCACCCATACATCTATCCATCCATCCATCCATCCATCCATCCATCCATCCATCCACCAGTCAACCAAGCTAAGTACAAAAGGAGATCTCTCCTTGAATGGTGAGGAGAAACAACGATGCATAGGTAGGTTGCAAAGGGGCCGGTTTGGCTGAATAGGGCAGAGGGGCTGAACCAGGGAATGTGTTGGGGCGTGTGGGTTTGGGTGGGGTGAGCCGGAGGCCCTGTGAGCTGGGTCACATTTGGGGCAGGCAGGGGGTGGAAGGGGTTGCGAACAGCTGTCACTGGAGAACCATCACAAGTGCTGGAGCTGGTGAGCAGGGCACCTGGAAGAGAGGACAGACAAAGGAGAGAAGCAAAGTGCGGAGGAGAGGAGAGGGGAGGGGATGGTGAGGACAGGAGAGGACAGGATTGGAGGGGACCTGAGAAACCTACCTGGACAAAGGCAGCATACAGACATCCAGGAAGGCAGGCAGGCATACAGGCAGCTCTGGCCTGGGCTCCCTGGATCCCGGGCGCACCTCCACCTGTCTTCTCTTGGCTGCCAGCCCTGAGGTCCCTCGTCGGTCAGCACTGTCTTCCCATCCTTCCGTCCCTCTGTGCCAGGGCCCAGGCGTCTGGGCGCTGTTGCCTGACCTAGTGGCAGGGCAGTTGGGCTGCCCAGTGCCAGTGTGGCCAGCACAGATTGCCAGGGGCTAGGACATCACAGAGGGCTCCTGTGGTTGCTAGGCCACGGGGACCCCGCCCATCCAGTTGACCAGCAGCCATGACCCCCACGCTGAACTTGACCTGAGGGGTGGTGGCCAGCCACCAGAGCCAGAGCCCCAGGCCAAAGCAGGTGCTGGTCGGCCGGGCCAAGGGGCTATGGGCAGATTGGTGTGTGTCTGGGCATGGGGCTGGCATCTGACAGTCCAGGGCGGGGGACCAAGGTCCGCCAGGCCCCTGTCCCACCATGTGCACTGACACACAGTCTTGCTGACTGACTGACAGTCCCCGCCCCAGAGATACCCACACCAAGTCCCTGGGTGCCCTGAGCTGCCCCTGAGGGTTGGTGGGTGCCTGCCTGAACACATGCCTCCGTAATGGAGGCCTCTATTAATCCCGTTGCCTACTGACAGCTGCCCTCCTGCCCCTCCTCCTCCTCCTCCTCCTCCTCCTCCTCCTCCTCTTCTTCTTCCTCCTCCTCTTCCTCCTCCTCCTCCTCCTCCTCCTACTCCTCCACCTCCTCCACCCCCTCCTCCTCTTCCTCATCCTCAGAAGGACTCACTCAGGGCCCTTGGCCTAGGCAAGCCAGGGCTGCTGCTCTGGCTGCTGCAGCTTCTATCCAGTGGGTGGGTGCAGGAATCTGTTCCTGTCAATCCCTGATTCCTGGGACCTTCCATGCCTCCAGCTGCCCCCACTCTCTAGTCCAGAGCCCTCCTCAAAGATGCCCCCTTTCACCTTGCCCTCTGTCCCCCAGCTCCCCAACTAACATCTACTGTGTGCCTCCCTGAGCTACTTTACTGCCACCCTCCTTCTGCCCTCTAGCCCTGAGGGCCCAGGGACAGCCCAGCTGCCATCTCACCATCCAGCAGGGGTACCTGCCCTAACCCCCTGCCACCACACCCACACACACAGCCCTGCACACACTCCTGGGCTCCCCTGCCTGCAGCCTGCCTCTCAAACAGTCTCCTTCTGCCCCCTAGCCCCCTTACAGCCTCTGCCACGCACCCCCACAGACACCTGGGCATGAGCAGCGCAGACATGCAAACAGCTCCCCTCACCCCCACTCCATTTGCTCCAAGGTTGTCAAGAGTCTTTTTTTCATGCTGTAGGGGAGGGAGTTGAGACAGTCCAATGTCCTGGGGAGCAAGAACTGCAAACAGTCCATCTACAATGTAACATTTGGGTCTCAGGTCGCCCAATCCCTAGTGCGCTGTGCAGACCTTTGACTGGCAAAAACACCCCATCTGAGTGTGAGACCTGGCTGGGCTAGTGGCTCTTTCTGTGGACTAAGAGACAGACAGACAGAGTTTTCAGGTTCAAAACCTATACTTCCCAGAAGGTGGTCATTCACTTCGGTAAAAAAAAAAAAAAAAAAAAAAAAAGGCTTTTTATTTTTTTTCCCCTGCCTGGGTAACCTGTCTGCTGCCTTTTTCAAAGTGAAAAAAGGGAAAAATCTTTTTTGGAGGGAAAAGGACCAAAATGCAGGCAGGTGGACTCCGTGGAGGGTGGATGGGGAGTTGCTCCTGCCCTGGCACTAGAAGCCCAGCAGCTGTTCCAGGTCCTCTCTGATAACAGAGATCTCCGTGTGTCGTGTCATGACACTGTCTCCAGGACTGACCGTCAGGATAATGAGGATTCAAAAAGAGGCAGGTGATACTGCCTTCAAAAGTAAATCCAGGAAGGTTTGGCGGTATGTCAGAGGGTTAAGGGCTTGTGGCGCCTACGAATAGAGGGGACAGGTGGAAGGATTTGGGGTCTGGCCCCCAGACCGCCACCTGCAGGGGAGTCGCTTTACAGGGGGTGAAGCAGGTCTTTAGGAGCTCTATCTTTCTCTCCCACCCTGTATTTCCTCTGCTCTCTCCTTTTGTGTCTGTCAGATGCAAGGTCAGTAACAACAACAACAACAACAACAACAACAATAACCACCACAGTGACCAAGCAACAAGGGCAGCGAAAGGGGAACAAATGGAGTGCAGGAGCTGTGGATTATTCGTGGCACAGGCACTCAGCTGTGGCAATAACCCCTTGAGGCAATCAATCCATACATGAAGAAGTAATACAGGTAACAGAGACGTATATGTCCCTGTGTGTTTCCACTGAGTTAATGTAAATGCACTTTTATTTACTTCTTCATTTATTTATTACCTTGCCCCGAGAATTTCTTTTCATTGCTAAAAAAATAGTGTCCCATCAAGGGTACCAGGTGGTGCCAAACCCAGCTAAGCACTCATGTTACAATGCAGGAGGACTGGGCTTCAACACCCTGGTTCCCACCTGCCAGGGGAAATCTTTACAAGTGGTGCGGAAGTGCTGCAGGTGTCTCTCTCTGTGTCTCAAACTCTCTCTACCTCCCTTCCCTCTCAATTGCTGTCTATTTATTCCAGTGAATAATCAAGAAAATGGAAAGTAAAAAAAGAAAAAGGAAAAGGAAATATTCCACGACTTCAAATGGGCTACTCAGGACAATGCTTTCCTTGTTAAGATCCTCACAGCATTCCATATGCAGAAAGGCAAAGACGCCATGTATTTTTTAACCCAGTTTTTATTTTTATTCATTTATTTATTTATTTATTTAGGTGCTTATTCATTTTTGTTATTGATGAATTAATGTTTTACATTTGATATTGACTAAGGATCTGACACCAGCGGTCTCCAGTACCCCTATATGGTACTCTGCCTCTACAAAACCGATCCATTGACCTGTCCATCCATCCATCCATCCACCCATACATCTATCCATCCATCCATCCATCCATCCATCCACCAGTCAACCAAGCTAAGTACAAAAGGAGATCTCTCCTTGAATGGTGAGGAGAAACAACGATGCATAGGTAGGTTGCAAAGGGGCCGGTTTGGCTGAATAGGGCAGAGGGGCTGAACCAGGGAATGTGTTGGGGCGTGTGGGTTTGGGTGGGGTGAGCCGGAGGCCCTGTGAGCTGGGTCACATTTGGGGCAGGCAGGGGGTGGAAGGGGTTGCGAACAGCTGTCACTGGAGAACCATCACAAGTGCTGGAGCTGGTGAGCAGGGCACCTGGAAGAGAGGACAGACAAAGGAGAGAAGCAAAGTGCGGAGGAGAGGAGAGGGGAGGGGATGGTGAGGACAGGAGAGGACAGGATTGGAGGGGACCTGAGAAACCTACCTGGACAAAGGCAGCATACAGACATCCAGGAAGGCAGGCAGGCATACAGGCAGCTCTGGCCTGGGCTCCCTGGATCCCGGGCGCACCTCCACCTGTCTTCTCTTGGCTGCCAGCCCTGAGGTCCCTCGTCGGTCAGCACTGTCTTCCCATCCTTCCGTCCCTCTGTGCCAGGGCCCAGGCGTCTGGGCGCTGTTGCCTGACCTAGTGGCAGGGCAGTTGGGCTGCCCAGTGCCAGTGTGGCCAGCACAGATTGCCAGGGGCTAGGACATCACAGAGGGCTCCTGTGGTTGCTAGGCCACGGGGACCCCGCCCATCCAGTTGACCAGCAGCCATGACCCCCACGCTGAACTTGACCTGAGGGGTGGTGGCCAGCCACCAGAGCCAGAGCCCCAGGCCAAAGCAGGTGCTGGTCGGCCGGGCCAAGGGGCTATGGGCAGATTGGTGTGTGTCTGGGCATGGGGCTGGCATCTGACAGTCCAGGGCGGGGGACCAAGGTCCGCCAGGCCCCTGTCCCACCATGTGCACTGACACACAGTCTTGCTGACTGACTGACAGTCCCCGCCCCAGAGATACCCACACCAAGTCCCTGGGTGCCCTGAGCTGCCCCTGAGGGTTGGTGGGTGCCTGCCTGAACACATGCCTCCGTAATGGAGGCCTCTATTAATCCCGTTGCCTACTGACAGCTGCCCTCCTGCCCCTCCTCCTCCTCCTCCTCCTCCTCCTCCTCCTCCTCTTCTTCTTCCTCCTCCTCTTCCTCCTCCTCCTCCTCCTCCTCCTACTCCTCCACCTCCTCCACCCCCTCCTCCTCTTCCTCATCCTCAGAAGGACTCACTCAGGGCCCTTGGCCTAGGCAAGCCAGGGCTGCTGCTCTGGCTGCTGCAGCTTCTATCCAGTGGGTGGGTGCAGGAATCTGTTCCTGTCAATCCCTGATTCCTGGGACCTTCCATGCCTCCAGCTGCCCCCACTCTCTAGTCCAGAGCCCTCCTCAAAGATGCCCCCTTTCACCTTGCCCTCTGTCCCCCAGCTCCCCAACTAACATCTACTGTGTGCCTCCCTGAGCTACTTTTACTGCCACCCTCCTTCTGCCCTCTAGCCCTGAGGGCCCAGGGACAGCCCAGCTGCCATCTCACCATCCAGCAGGGGTACCTGCCCTAACCCCCTGCCACCACACCCACACACACAGCCCTGCACACACTCCTGGGCTCCCCTGCCTGCAGCCTGCCTCTCAAACAGTCTCCTTCTGCCCCCTAGCCCCCTTACAGCCTCTGCCACGCACCCCCACAGACACCTGGGCATGAGCAGCGCAGACATGCAAACAGCTCCCCTCACCCCCACTCCATTTGCTCCAAGGTTGTCAAGAGTCTTTTTTTCATGCTGTAGGGGAGGGAGTTGAGACAGTCCAATGTCCTGGGGAGCAAGAACTGCAAACAGTCCATCTACAATGTAACATTTGGGTCTCAGGTCGCCCAATCCCTAGTGCGCTGTGCAGACCTTTGACTGGCAAAAACACCCCATCTGAGTGTGAGACCTGGCTGGGCTAGTGGCTCTTTCTGTGGACTAAGAGACAGACAGACAGAGTTTTCAGGTTCAAAACCTATACTTCCCAGAAGGTGGTCATTCACTTCGGTAAAAAAAAAAAAAAAAAAAAAAAAAGGCTTTTTATTTTTTTTCCCCTGCCTGGGTAACCTGTCTGCTGCCTTTTTCAAAGTGAAAAAAGGGAAAAATCTTTTTTGGAGGGAAAAGGACCAAAATGCAGGCAGGTGGACTCCGTGGAGGGTGGATGGGGAGTTGCTCCTGCCCTGGCACTAGAAGCCCAGCAGCTGTTCCAGGTCCTCTCTGATAACAGAGATCTCCGTGTGTCGTGTCATGACACTGTCTCCAGGACTGACCGTCAGGATAATGAGGATTCAAAAAGAGGCAGGTGATACTGCCTTCAAAAGTAAATCCAGGAAGGTTTGGCGGTATGTCAGAGGGTTAAGGGCTTGTGGCGCCTACGAATAGAGGGGACAGGTGGAAGGATTTGGGGTCTGGCCCCCAGACCGCCACCTGCAGGGGAGTCGCTTTACAGGGGGTGAAGCAGGTCTTTAGGAGCTCTATCTTTCTCTCCCACCCTGTATTTCCTCTGCTCTCTCCTTTTGTGTCTGTCAGATGCAAGGTCAGTAACAACAACAACAACAACAACAACAACAATAACCACCACAGTGACCAAGCAACAAGGGCAGCGAAAGGGGAACAAATGGAGTGCAGGAGCTGTGGATTATTCGTGGCACAGGCACTCAGCTGTGGCAATAACCCCTTGAGGCAATCAATCCATACATGAAGAAGTAATACAGGTAACAGAGACGTATATGTCCCTGTGTGTTTCCACTGAGTTAATGTAAATGCACTTTTATTTACTTCTTCATTTATTTATTACCTTGCCCCGAGAATTTCTTTTCATTGCTAAAAAAATAGTGTCCCATCAAGGGTACCAGGTGGTGCCAAACCCAGCTAAGCACTCATGTTACAATGCAGGAGGACTGGGCTTCAACACCCTGGTTCCCACCTGCCAGGGGAAATCTTTACAAGTGGTGCGGAAGTGCTGCAGGTGTCTCTCTCTGTGTCTCAAACTCTCTCTACCTCCCTTCCCTCTCAATTGCTGTCTATTTATTCCAGTGAATAATCAAGAAAATGGAAAGTAAAAAAAGAAAAAGGAAAAGGAAATATTCCACGACTTCAAATGGGCTACTCAGGACAATGCTTTCCTTGTTAAGATCCTCACAGCATTCCATATGCAGAAAGGCAAAGACGCCATGTATTTTTTAACCCAGTTTTTATTTTTATTCATTTATTTATTTATTTATTTAGGTGCTTATTCATTTTTGTTATTGATGAATTAATGTTTTACATTTGATATTGACTAAGGATCTGACACCAGCGGTCTCCAGTACCCCTATATGGTACTCTGCCTCTACAAAACCGATCCATTGACCTGTCCATCCATCCATCCATCCACCCATACATCTATCCATCCATCCATCCATCCATCCATCCACCAGTCAACCAAGCTAAGTACAAAAGGAGATCTCTCCTTGAATGGTGAGGAGAAACAACGATGCATAGGTAGGTTGCAAAGGGGCCGGTTTGGCTGAATAGGGCAGAGGGGCTGAACCAGGGAATGTGTTGGGGCGTGTGGGTTTGGGTGGGGTGAGCCGGAGGCCCTGTGAGCTGGGTCACATTTGGGGCAGGCAGGGGGTGGAAGGGGTTGCGAACAGCTGTCACTGGAGAACCATCACAAGTGCTGGAGCTGGTGAGCAGGGCACCTGGAAGAGAGGACAGACAAAGGAGAGAAGCAAAGTGCGGAGGAGAGGAGAGGGGAGGGGATGGTGAGGACAGGAGAGGACAGGATTGGAGGGGACCTGAGAAACCTACCTGGACAAAGGCAGCATACAGACATCCAGGAAGGCAGGCAGGCATACAGGCAGCTCTGGCCTGGGCTCCCTGGATCCCGGGCGCACCTCCACCTGTCTTCTCTTGGCTGCCAGCCCTGAGGTCCCTCGTCGGTCAGCACTGTCTTCCCATCCTTCAGTCCCTCTGTGCCAGGGCCCAGGCGTCTGGGCGCTGTTGCCTGACCTAGTGGCAGGGCAGTTGGGCTGCCCAGTGCCAGTGTGGCCAGCACAGATTGCCAGGGGCTAGGACATCACAGAGGGCTCCTGTGGTTGCTAGGCCACGGGGACCCCGTCCATCCAGTTGACCAGCAGCCATGACCCCCACGCTGAACTTGACCTGAGGGGTGGTGGCCAGCCACCAGAGCCAGAGCCCCAGGCCAAAGCAGGTGCTGGTCAGCCGGGCCAAGGGGCTATGGGCAGATTGGTGTGTGTCTGGGCATGGGGCTGGCATCTGACAGTCCAGGGCGGGGGACCAAGGTCCGCCAGGCCCCTGTCCCACCATGTGCACTGACACACAGTCTTGCTGACTGACTGACAGTCCCCGCCCCAGAGATACCCACACAAAGTCCCTGGGTGCCCTGAGCTGCCCCTGAGGGTTGGTGGGTGCCTGCCTGAACACATGCCTCCGTAATGGAGGCCTCTATTAATCCCGTTGCCTACTGACAGCTGCCCTCCTGCCCCTCCTCCTCCTCCTCCTCCTCCTCCTCCTCTTCTTCTTCCTCCTCCTCTTCCTCCTCCTCCTCCTCCTCCTCCTCCTACTCCTCCACCTCCTCCACCCCCTCCTCCTCTTCCTCATCCTCAGAAGGACTCACTCAGGGCCCTTGGCCTAGGCAAGCCAGGGCTGCTGCTCTGGCTGCTGCAGCTTCTATCCAGTGGGTGGGTGCAGGAATCTGTTCCTGTCAATCCCTGATTCCTGGGACCTTCCATGCCTCCAGCTGCCCCCACTCTCTAGTCCAGAGCCCTCCTCAAAGATGCCCCCTTTCACCTTGCCCTCTGTCCCCCAGCTCCCCAACTAACATCTACTGTGTGCCTCCCTGAGCTACTTTACTGCCACCCTCCTTCTGCCCTCTAGCCCTGAGGGCCCAGGGACAGCCCAGCTGCCATCTCACCATCCAGCAGGGGTACCTGCCCTAACCCCCTGCCACCACACCCACACACACAGCCCTGCACACACTCCTGGGCTCCCCTGCCTGCAGCCTGCCTCTCAAACAGTCTCCTTCTGCCCCCTAGCCCCCTTACAGCCTCTGCCACGCACCCCCACAGACACCTGGGCATGAGCAGCGCAGACATGCAAACAGCTCCCCTCACCCCCACTCCATTTGCTCCAAGGTTGTCAAGAGTCTTTTTTTCATGCTGTAGGGGAGGGAGTTGAGACAGTCCAATGTCCTGGGGAGCAAGAACTGCAAACAGTCCATCTACAATGTAACATTTGGGTCTCAGGTCGCCCAATCCCTAGTGCGCTGTGCAGACCTTTGACTGGCAAAAACACCCCATCTGAGTGTGAGACCTGGCTGGGCTAGTGGCTCTTTCTGTGGACTAAGAGACAGACAGACAGAGTTTTCAGGTTCAAAACCTATACTTCCCAGAAGGTGGTCATTCACTTCGGTAAAAAAAAAAAAAAAAAAAAAAAAGGCTTTTTATTTTTTTTCCCCTGCCTGGGTAACCTGTCTGCTGCCTTTTTCAAAGTGAAAAAAGGGAAAAATCTTTTTTGGAGGGAAAAGGACCAAAATGCAGGCAGGTGGACTCCGTGGAGGGTGGATGGGGAGTTGCTCCTGCCCTGGCACTAGAAGCCCAGCAGCTGTTCCAGGTCCTCTCTGATAACAGAGATCTCCGTGTGTCGTGTCATGACACTGTCTCCAGGACTGACCGTCAGGATAATGAGGATTCAAAAAGAGGCAGGTGATACTGCCTTCAAAAGTAAATCCAGGAAGGTTTGGCGGTATGTCAGAGGGTTAAGGGCTTGTGGCGCCTACGAATAGAGGGGACAGGTGGAAGGATTTGGGGTCTGGCCCCCAGACCGCCACCTGCAGGGGAGTCGCTTTACAGGGGGTGAAGCAGGTCTTTAGGAGCTCTATCTTTCTCTCCCACCCTGTATTTCCGCTCTCTCCTTTTGTGTCTGTCAGATGCAAGGTCAGTAACAACAACAACAACAACAACAACAACAACAATAACCACCACAGTGACCAAGCAACAAGGGCAGCGAAAGGGGAACAAATGGAGTGCAGGAGCTGTGGATTATTCGTGGCACAGGCACTCAGCTGTGGCAATAACCCCTTGAGGCAATCAATCCATACATGAAGAAGTAATACAGGTAACAGAGACGTATATGTCCCTGTGTGTTTCCACTGAGTTAATGTAAATGCACTTTTATTTACTTCTTCATTTATTTATTACCTTGCCCCGAGAATTTCTTTTCATTGCTAAAAAAATAGTGTCCCATCAAGGGTACCAGGTGGTGCCAAACCCAGCTAAGCACTCATGTTACAATGCAGGAGGACTGGGCTTCAACACCCTGGTTCCCACCTGCCAGGGGAAATCTTTACAAGTGGTGCGGAAGTGCTGCAGGTGTCTCTCTCTGTGTCTCAAACTCTCTCTACCTCCCTTCCCTCTCAATTGCTGTCTATTTATTCCAGTGAATAATCAAGAAAATGGAAAGTAAAAAAAGAAAAAGGAAAAGGAAATATTCCACGACTTCAAATGGGCTACTCAGGACAATGCTTTCCTTGTTAAGATCCTCACAGCATTCCATATGCAGAAAGGCAAAGACGCCATGTATTTTTTAACCCAGTTTTTATTTTTATTCATTTATTTATTTATTTATTTAGGTGCTTATTCATTTTTGTTATTGATGAATTAATGTTTTACATTTGATATTGACTAAGGATCTGACACCAGCGGTCTCCAGTACCCCTATATGGTACTCTGCCTCTACAAAACCGATCCATTGACCTGTCCATCCATCCATCCATCCACCCATACATCTATCCATCCATCCATCCATCCATCCATCCACCAGTCAACCAAGCTAAGTACAAAAGGAGATCTCTCCTTGAATGGTGAGGAGAAACAACGATGCATAGGTAGGTTGCAAAGGGGCCGGTTTGGCTGAATAGGGCAGAGGGGCTGAACCAGGGAATGTGTTGGGGCGTGTGGGTTTGGGTGGGGTGAGCCGGAGGCCCTGTGAGCTGGGTCACATTTGGGGCAGGCAGGGGGTGGAAGGGGTTGCGAACAGCTGTCACTGGAGAACCATCACAAGTGCTGGAGCTGGTGAGCAGGGCACCTGGAAGAGAGGACAGACAAAGGAGAGAAGCAAAGTGCGGAGGAGAGGAGAGGGGAGGGGATGGTGAGGACAGGAGAGGACAGGATTGGAGGGGACCTGAGAAACCTACCTGGACAAAGGCAGCATACAGACATCCAGGAAGGCAGGCAGGCATACAGGCAGCTCTGGCCTGGGCTCCCTGGATCCCGGGTGCACCTCCACCTGTCTTCTCTTGGCTGCCAGCCCTGAGGTCCCTCGTCGGTCAGCACTGTCTTCCCATCCTTCAGTCCCTCTGTGCCAGGGCCCAGGCGTCTGGGCGCTGTTGCCTGACCTAGTGGCAGGGCAGTTGGGCTGCCCAGTGCCAGTGTGGCCAGCACAGATTGCCAGGGGCTAGGACATCACAGAGGGCTCCTGTGGTTGCTAGGCCACGGGGACCCCGCCCATCCAGTTGACCAGCAGCCATGACCCCCACGCTGAACTTGACCTGAGGGGTGGTGGCCAGCCACCAGAGCCAGAGCCCCAGGCCAAAGCAGGTGCTGGTCAGCCGGGCCAAGGGGCTATGGGCAGATTGGTGTGTGTCTGGGCATGGGGCTGGCATCTGACAGTCCAGGGCGGGGGACCAAGGTCCGCCAGGCCCCTGTCCCACCATGTGCACTGACACACAGTCTTGCTGACTGACTGACAGTCCCCGCCCCAGAGATACCCACACCAAGTCCCTGGGTGCCCTGAGCTGCCCCTGAGGG
The DNA here is from genome assembly GCF_950295315.1 of Erinaceus europaeus. Classification (NCBI taxonomy): domain Eukaryota; kingdom Metazoa; phylum Chordata; class Mammalia; order Eulipotyphla; family Erinaceidae; genus Erinaceus; species Erinaceus europaeus. Next base: position 15,512 of record NW_026647669.1, on the reverse strand, counting down.
TTGGTGGGTGCCTGCCTGAACACATGCCTCCGTAATGGAGGCCTCTATTAATCCCGTTGCCTACTGACAGCTGCCCTCCTGCCCCTCCTCCTCCTCCTCCTCCTCCTCCTCCTCCTCTTCTTCTTCCTCCTCCTCTTCCTCCTCCTCCTCCTCCTCCTCCTACTCCTCCACCTCCTCCACCCCCTCCTCCTCTTCCTCATCCTCAGAAGGACTCACTCAGGGCCCTTGGCCTAGGCAAGCCAGGGCTGCTGCTCTGGCTGCTGCAGCTTCTATCCAGTGGGTGGGTGCAGGAATCTGTTCCTGTCAATCCCTGATTCCTGGGACCTTCCATGCCTCCAGCTGCCCCCACTCTCTAGTCCAGAGCCCTCCTCAAAGATGCCCCCTTTCACCTTGCCCTCTGTCCCCCAGCTCCCCAACTAACATCTACTGTGTGCCTCCCTGAGCTACTTTACTGCCACCCTCCTTCTGCCCTCTAGCCCTGAGGGCCCAGGGACAGCCCAGCTGCCATCTCACCATCCAGCAGGGGTACCTGCCCTAACCCCCTGCCACCACACCCACACACACAGCCCTGCACACACTCCTGGGCTCCCCTGCCTGCAGCCTGCCTCTCAAACAGTCTCCTTCTGCCCCCTAGCCCCCTTACAGCCTCTGCCACGCACCCCCACAGACACCTGGGCATGAGCAGCGCAGACATGCAAACAGCTCCCCTCACCCCCACTCCATTTGCTCCAAGGTTGTCAAGAGTCTTTTTTTCATGCTGTAGGGGAGGGAGTTGAGACAGTCCAATGTCCTGGGGAGCAAGAACTGCAAACAGTCCATCTACAATGTAACATTTGGGTCTCAGGTCACCCAATCCCTAGTGCGCTGTGCAGACCTTTGACTGGCAAAAACACCCCATCTGAGTGTGAGACCTGGCTGGGCTAGTGGCTCTTTCTGTGGACTAAGAGACAGACAGACAGAGTTTTCAGGTTCAAAACCTATACTTCCCAGAAGATGGTCATTCACTTCGGTAAAAAAAAAAAAAAAAAAAAAAAAGGCTTTTTATTTTTTTTCCCCTGCCTGGGTAACCTGTCTGCTGCTTTTTTCAAAGTGAAAAAAGGGAAAAATCTTTTTTGGAGGGAAAAGGACCAAAATGCAGGCAGGTGGACTCCGTGGAGGGTGGATGGGGAGTTGCTCCTGCCCTGGCACTAGAAGCCCAGCAGCTGTTCCAGGTCCTCTCTGATAACAGAGATCTCCGTGTGTCGTGTCATGACACTGTCTCCAGGACTGACCGTCAGGATAATGAGGATTCAAAAAGAGGCAGGTGATACTGCCTTCAAAAGTAAATCCAGGAAGGTTTGGCGGTATGTCAGAGGGTTAAGGGCTTGTGGCGCCTACGAATAGAGGGGACAGGTGGAAGGATTTGGGGTCTGGCCCCCAGACCGCCACCTGCAGGGGAGTCGCTTTACAGGGGGTGAAGCAGGTCTTTAGGAGCTCTATCTTTCTCTCCCACCCTGTATTTCCTCTGCTCTCTCCTTTTGTGTCTGTCAGATGCAAGGTCAGTAACAACAACAACAACAACAACAACAACAATAACCACCACAGTGACCAAGCAACAAGGGCAGCGAAAGGGGAACAAATGGAGTGCAGGAGCTGTGGATTATTCGTGGCACAGGCACTCAGCTGTGGCAATAACCCCTTGAGGCAATCAATCCATACATGAAGAAGTAATACAGGTAATAGAGACGTATATGTCCCTGTGTGTTTCCACTGAGTTAATGTAAATGCACTTTTATTTACTTCTTCATTTATTTATTACCTTGCCCCGAGAATTTCTTTTCATTGCTAAAAAAATAGTGTCCCATCAAGGGTACCAGGTGGTGCCAAACCCAGCTAAGCACTCATGTTACAATGCAGGAGGACTGGGCTTCAACACCCTGGTTCCCACCTGCCAGGGGAAATCTTTACAAGTGGTGCGGAAGTGCTGCAGGTGTCTCTCTCTGTGTCTCAAACTCTCTCTACCTCCCTTCCCTCTCAATTGCTGTCTATTTATTCCAGTGAATAATCAAGAAAATGGAAAGTAAAAAAAGAAAAAGGAAAAGGAAATATTCCACGACTTCAAATGGGCTACTCAGGACAATGCTTTCCTTGTTAAGATCCTCACAGCATTCCATATGCAGAAAGGCAAAGACGCCATGTATTTTTTAACCCAGTTTTTATTTTTATTCATTTATTTATTTATTTATTTAGGTGCTTATTCATTTTTGTTATTGATGAATTAATGTTTTACATTTGATATTGACTAAGGATCTGACACCAGCGGTCTCCAGTACCCCTATATGGTACTCTGCCTCTACAAAACCGATCCATTGACCTGTCCATCCATCCATCCATCCATCCACCCATACATCTATCCATCCATCCATCCATCCATCCATCCATCCATCCATCCATCCATCCACCAGTCAACCAAGCTAAGTACAAAAGGAGATCTCTCCTTGAATGGTGAGGAGAAACAACGATGCATAGGTAGGTTGCAAAGGGGCCGGTTTGGCTGAATAGGGCAGAGGGACTGAACCAGGGAATGTGTTGGGGCGTGTGGGTTTGGGTGGGGTGAGCCGGAGGCCCTGTGAGCTGGGTCACATTTGGGGCAGGCAGGGGGTGGAAGGGGTTGCGAACAGCTGTCACTGGAGAACCATCACAAGTGCTGGAGCTGGTGAGCAGGGCACCTGGAAGAGAGGACAGACAAAGGAGAGAAGCAAAGTGCGGAGGAGAGGAGAGGGGAGGGGATGGTGAGGACAGGAGAGGACAGGATTGGAGGGGACCTGAGAAACCTACCTGGACAAAGGCAGCATACAGACATCCAGGAAGGCAGGCAGGCATACAGGCAGCTCTGGCCTGGGCTCCCTGGATCCCGGGCGCACCTCCACCTGTCTTCTCTTGGCTGCCAGCCCTGAGGTCCCTCGTCGGTCAGCACTGTCTTCCCATCCTTCCGTCCCTCTGTGCCAGGGCCCAGGCGTCTGGGCGCTGTTGCCTGACCTAGTGGCAGGGCAGTTGGGCTGCCCAGTGCCAGTGTGGCCAGCACAGATTGCCAGGGGCTAGGACATCACAGAGGGCTCCTGTGGTTGCTAGGCCACGGGGACCCCGCCCATCCAGTTGACCAGCAGCCATGACCCCCACGCTGAACTTGACCTGAGGGGTGGTGGCCAGCCACCAGAGCCAGAGCCCCAGGCCAAAGCAGGTGCTGGTCGGCCGGGCCAAGGGGCTATGGGCAGATTGGTGTGTGTCTGGGCATGGGGCTGGCATCTGACAGTCCAGGGCTGGGGACCAAGGTCCGCCAGGCCCCTGTCCCACCATGTGCACTGACACACAGTCTTGCTGACTGACTGACAGTCCCCGCCCCAGAGATACCCACACCAAGTCCCTGGGTGCCCTGAGCTGCCCCTGAGGGTTGGTGGGTGCCTGCCTGAACACATGCCTCCGTAATGGAGGCCTCTATTAATCCCGTTGCCTACTGACAGCTGCCCTCCTGCCCCTCCTCCTCCTCCTCCTCCTCCTCCTCCTCTTCTTCTTCCTCCTCCTCTTCCTCCTCCTCCTCCTCCTCCTCCTACTCCTCCACCTCCTCCACCCCCTCCTCCTCTTCCTCATCCTCAGAAGGACTCACTCAGGGCCCTTGGCCTAGGCAAGCCAGGGCTGCTGCTCTGGCTGCTGCAGCTTCTATCCAGTGGGTGGGTGCAGGAATCTGTTCCTGTCAATCCCTGATTCCTGGGACCTTCCATGCCTCCAGCTGCCCCCACTCTCTAGTCCAGAGCCCTCCTCAAAGATGCCCCCTTTCACCTTGCCCTCTGTCCCCCAGCTCCCCAACTAACATCTACTGTGTGCCTCCCTGAGCTACTTTACTGCCACCCTCCTTCTGCCCTCTAGCCCTGAGGGCCCAGGGACAGCCCAGCTGCCATCTCACCATCCAGCAGGGGTACCTGCCCTAACCCCCTGCCACCACACCCACACACACAGCCCTGCACACACTCCTGGGCTCCCCTGCCTGCAGCCTGCCTCTCAAACAGTCTCCTTCTGCCCCCTAGCCCCCTTACAGCCTCTGCCACGCACCCCCACAGACACCTGGGCATGAGCAGCGCAGACATGCAAACAGCTCCCCTCACCCCCACTCCATTTGCTCCAAGGTTGTCAAGAGTCTTTTTTTCATGCTGTAGGGGAGGGAGTTGAGACAGTCCAATGTCCTGGGGAGCAAGAACTGCAAACAGTCCATCTACAATGTAACATTTGGGTCTCAGGTCGCCCAATCCCTAGTGCGCTGTGCAGACCTTTGACTGGCAAAAACACCCCATCTGAGTGTGAGACCTGGCTGGGCTAGTGGCTCTTTCTGTGGACTAAGAGACAGACAGACAGAGTTTTCAGGTTCAAAACCTATACTTCCCAGAAGGTGGTCATTCACTTCGGTAAAAAAAAAAAAAAAAAAAAAAAAAGGCTTTTTATTTTTTTTCCCCTGCCTGGGTAACCTGTCTGCTGCCTTTTTCAAAGTGAAAAAAGGGAAAAATCTTTTTTGGAGGGAAAAGGACCAAAATGCAGGCAGGTGGACTCCGTGGAGGGTGGATGGGGAGTTGCTCCTGCCCTGGCACTAGAAGCCCAGCAGCTGTTCCAGGTCCTCTCTGATAACAGAGATCTCCGTGTGTCGTGTCATGACACTGTCTCCAGGACTGACCGTCAGGATAATGAGGATTCAAAAAGAGGCAGGTGATACTGCCTTCAAAAGTAAATCCAGGAAGGTTTGGCGGTATGTCAGAGGGTTAAGGGCTTGTGGCGCCTACGAATAGAGGGGACAGGTGGAAGGATTTGGGGTCTGGCCCCCAGACCGCCACCTGCAGGGGAGTCGCTTTACAGGGGGTGAAGCAGGTCTTTAGGAGCTCTATCTTTCTCTCCCACCCTGTATTTCCTCTGCTCTCTCCTTTTGTGTCTGTCAGATGCAAGGTCAGTAACAACAACAACAACAACAACAACAACAATAACCACCACAGTGACCAAGCAACAAGGGCAGCGAAAGGGGAACAAATGGAGTGCAGGAGCTGTGGATTATTCGTGGCACAGGCACTCAGCTGTGGCAATAACCCCTTGAGGCAATCAATCCATACATGAAGAAGTAATACAGGTAACAGAGACGTATATGTCCCTGTGTGTTTCCACTGAGTTAATGTAAATGCACTTTTATTTACTTCTTCATTTATTTATTACCTTGCCCCGAGAATTTCTTTTCATTGCTAAAAAAATAGTGTCCCATCAAGGGTACCAGGTGGTGCCAAACCCAGCTAAGCACTCATGTTACAATGCAGGAGGACTGGGCTTCAACACCCTGGTTCCCACCTGCCAGGGGAAATCTTTACAAGTGGTGCGGAAGTGCTGCAGGTGTCTCTCTCTGTGTCTCAAACTCTCTCTACCTCCCTTCCCTCTCAATTGCTGTCTATTTATTCCAGTGAATAATCAAGAAAATGGAAAGTAAAAAAAGAAAAAGGAAAAGGAAATATTCCACGACTTCAAATGGGCTACTCAGGACAATGCTTTCCTTGTTAAGATCCTCACAGCATTCCATATGCAGAAAGGCAAAGACGCCATGTATTTTTTAACCCAGTTTTTATTTTTATTCATTTATTTATTTATTTATTTAGGTGCTTATTCATTTTTGTTATTGATGAATTAATGTTTTACATTTGATATTGACTAAGGATCTGACACCAGCGGTCTCCAGTACCCCTAGATGGTACTCTGCCTCTACAAAACCGATCCATTGACCTGTCCATCCATCCATCCATCCACCCATACATCTATCCATCCATCCATCCATCCATCCATCCATCCATCCACCAGTCAACCAAGCTAAGTACAAAAGGAGATCTCTCCTTGAATGGTGAGGAGAAACAACGATGCATAGGTAGGTTGCAAAGGGGCCGGTTTGGCTGAATAGGGCAGAGGGGCTGAACCAGGGAATGTGTTGGGGCGTGTGGGTTTGGGTGGGGTGAGCCGGAGGCCCTGTGAGCTGGGTCACATTTGGGGCAGGCAGGGGGTGGAAGGGGTTGCGAACAGCTGTCACTGGAGAACCATCACAAGTGCTGGAGCTGGTGAGCAGGGCACCTGGAAGAGAGGACAGACAAAGGAGAGAAGCAAAGTGCGGAGGAGAGGAGAGGGGAGGGGATGGTGAGGACAGGAGAGGACAGGATTGGAGGGGACCTGAGAAACCTACCTGGACAAAGGCAGCATACAGACATCCAGGAAGGCAGGCAGGCATACAGGCAGCTCTGGCCTGGGCTCCCTGGATCCCGGGCGCACCTCCACCTGTCTTCTCTTGGCTGCCAGCCCTGAGGTCCCTCGTCGGTCAGCACTGTCTTCCCATCCTTCCGTCCCTCTGTGCCAGGGCCCAGGCGTCTGGGCGCTGTTGCCTGACCTAGTGGCAGGGCAGTTGGGCTGCCCAGTGCCAGTGTGGCCAGCACAGATTGCCAGGGGCTAGGACATCACAGAGGGCTCCTGTGGTTGCTAGGCCACGGGGACCCCGCCCATCCAGTTGACCAGCAGCCATGACCCCCACGCTGAACTTGACCTGAGGGGTGGTGGCCAGCCACCAGAGCCAGAGCCCCAGGCCAAAGCAGGTGCTGGTCGGCCGGGCCAAGGGGCTATGGGCAGATTGGTGTGTGTCTGGGCATGGGGCTGGCATCTGACAGTCCAGGGCTGGGGACCAAGGTCCGCCAGGCCCCTGTCCCACCATGTGCACTGACACACAGTCTTGCTGACTGACTGACAGTCCCCGCCCCAGAGATACCCACACCAAGTCCCTGGGTGCCCTGAGCTGCCCCTGAGGGTTGGTGGGTGCCTGCCTGAACACATGCCTCCGTAATGGAGGCCTCTATTAATCCCGTTGCCTACTGACAGCTGCCCTCCTGCCCCTCCTCCTCCTCCTCCTCCTCCTCCTCCTCCTCCTCTTCTTCTTCCTCCTCCTCTTCCTCCTCCTCCTCCTCCTCCTCCTACTCCTCCACCTCCTCCACCCCCTCCTCCTCTTCCTCATCCTCAGAAGGACTCACTCAGGGCCCTTGGCCTAGGCAAGCCAGGGCTGCTGCTCTGGCTGCTGCAGCTTCTATCCAGTGGGTGGGTGCAGGAATCTGTTCCTGTCAATCCCTGATTCCTGGGACCTTCCATGCCTCCAGCTGCCCCCACTCTCTAGTCCAGAGCCCTCCTCAAAGATGCCCCCTTTCACCTTGCCCTCTGTCCCCCAGCTCCCCAACTAACATCTACTGTGTGCCTCCCTGAGCTACTTTACTGCCACCCTCCTTCTGCCCTCTAGCCCTGAGGGCCCAGGGACAGCCCAGCTGCCATCTCACCATCCAGCAGGGGTACCTGCCCTAACCCCCTGCCACCACACCCACACACACAGCCCTGCACACACTCCTGGGCTCCCCTGCCTGCAGCCTGCCTCTCAAACAGTCTCCTTCTGCCCCCTAGCCCCCTTACAGCCTCTGCCACGCACCCCCACAGACACCTGGGCATGAGCAGCGCAGACATGCAAACAGCTCCCCTCACCCCCACTCCATTTGCTCCAAGGTTGTCAAGAGTCTTTTTTTCATGCTGTAGGGGAGGGAGTTGAGACAGTCCAATGTCCTGGGGAGCAAGAACTGCAAACAGTCCATCTACAATGTAACATTTGGGTCTCAGGTCGCCCAATCCCTAGTGCGCTGTGCAGACCTTTGACTGGCAAAAACACCCCATCTGAGTGTGAGACCTGGCTGGGCTAGTGGCTCTTTCTGTGGACTAAGAGACAGACAGACAGAGTTTTCAGGTTCAAAACCTATACTTCCCAGAAGGTGGTCATTCACTTCGGTAAAAAAAAAAAAAAAAAAAAAAAAAGGCTTTTTATTTTTTTTCCCCTGCCTGGGTAACCTGTCTGCTGCCTTTTTCAAAGTGAAAAAAGGGAAAAATCTTTTTTGGAGGGAAAAGGACCAAAATGCAGGCAGGTGGACTCCGTGGAGGGTGGATGGGGAGTTGCTCCTGCCCTGGCACTAGAAGCCCAGCAGCTGTTCCAGGTCCTCTCTGATAACAGAGATCTCCGTGTGTCGTGTCATGACACTGTCTCCAGGACTGACCGTCAGGATAATGAGGATTCAAAAAGAGGCAGGTGATACTGCCTTCAAAAGTAAATCCAGGAAGGTTTGGCGGTATGTCAGAGGGTTAAGGGCTTGTGGCGCCTACGAATAGAGGGGACAGGTGGAAGGATTTGGGGTCTGGCCCCCAGACCGCCACCTGCAGGGGAGTCGCTTTACAGGGGGTGAAGCAGGTCTTTAGGAGCTCTATCTTTCTCTCCCACCCTGTATTTCCTCTGCTCTCTCCTTTTGTGTCTGTCAGATGCAAGGTCAGTAACAACAACAACAACAACAACAACAACAATAACCACCACAGTGACCAAGCAACAAGGGCAGCGAAAGGGGAACAAATGGAGTGCAGGAGCTGTGGATTATTCGTGGCACAGGCACTCAGCTGTGGCAATAACCCCTTGAGGCAATCAATCCATACATGAAGAAGTAATACAGGTAACAGAGACGTATATGTCCCTGTGTGTTTCCACTGAGTTAATGTAAATGCACTTTTATTTACTTCTTCATTTATTTATTACCTTGCCCCGAGAATTTCTTTTCATTGCTAAAAAAATAGTGTCCCATCAAGGGTACCAGGTGGTGCCAAACCCAGCTAAGCACTCATGTTACAATGCAGGAGGACTGGGCTTCAACACCCTGGTTCCCACCTGCCAGGGGAAATCTTTACAAGTGGTGCGGAAGTGCTGCAGGTGTCTCTCTCTGTGTCTCAAACTCTCTCTACCTCCCTTCCCTCTCAATTGCTGTCTATTTATTCCAGTGAATAATCAAGAAAATGGAAAGTAAAAAAAGAAAAAGGAAAAGGAAATATTCCACGACTTCAAATGGGCTACTCAGGACAATGCTTTCCTTGTTAAGATCCTCACAGCATTCCATATGCAGAAAGGCAAAGACGCCATGTATTTTTTAACCCAGTTTTTATTTTTATTCATTTATTTATTTATTTATTTAGGTGCTTATTCATTTTTGTTATTGATGAATTAATGTTTTACATTTGATATTGACTAAGGATCTGACACCAGCGGTCTCCAGTACCCCTAGATGGTACTCTGCCTCTACAAAACCGATCCATTGACCTGTCCATCCATCCATCCATCCACCCATACATCTATCCATCCATCCATCCATCCATCCATCCATCCATCCACCAGTCAACCAAGCTAAGTACAAAAGGAGATCTCTCCTTGAATGGTGAGGAGAAACAACGATGCATAGGTAGGTTGCAAAGGGGCCGGTTTGGCTGAATAGGGCAGAGGGGCTGAACCAGGGAATGTGTTGGGGCGTGTGGGTTCGGGTGGGGTGAGCCGGAGGCCCTGTGAGCTGGGTCACATTTGGGGCAGGCAGGGGGTGGAAGGGGTTGCGAACAGCTGTCACTGGAGAACCATCACAAGTGCTGGAGCTGGTGAGCAGGGCACCTGGAAGAGAGGACAGACAAAGGAGAGAAGCAAAGTGCGGAGGAGAGGAGAGGGGAGGGGATGGTGAGGACAGGAGAGGACAGGATTGGAGGGGACCTGAGAAACCTACCTGGACAAAGGCAGCATACAGACATCCAGGAAGGCAGGCAGGCATACAGGCAGCTCTGGCCTGGGCTCCCTGGATCCCGGGCGCACCTCCACCTGTCTTCTCTTGGCTGCCAGCCCTGAGGTCCCTCGTCGGTCAGCACTGTCTTCCCATCCTTCCGTCCCTCTGTGCCAGGGCCCAGGCGTCTGGGCGCTGTTGCCTGACCTAGTGGCAGGGCAGTTGGGCTGCCCAGTGCCAGTGTGGCCAGCACAGATTGCCAGGGGCTAGGACATCACAGAGGGCTCCTGTGGTTGCTAGGCCACGGGGACCCCGCCCATCCAGTTGACCAGCAGCCATGACCCCCACGCTGAACTTGACCTGAGGGGTGGTGGCAAGCCACCAGAGCCAGAGCCCCAGGCCAAAGCAGGTGCTGGTCGGCCGGGCCAAGGGGCTATGGGCAGATTGGTGTGTGTCTGGGCATGGGGCTGGCATCTGACAGTCCAGGGCGGGGGACCAAGGTCCGCCAGGCCCCTGTCCCACCATGTGCACTGACACACAGTCTTGCTGACTGACTGACAGTCCCCGCCCCAGAGATACCCACACCAAGTCCCTGGGTGCCCTGAGCTGCCCCTGAGGGTTGGTGGGTGCCTGCCTGAACACATGCCTCCGTAATGGAGGCCTCTATTAATCCCGTTGCCTACTGACAGCTGCCCTCCTGCCCCTCCTCCTCCTCCTCCTCCTCCTCCTCCTCCTCCTCTTCTTCTTCCTCCTCCTCTTCCTCCTCCTCCTCCTCCTCCTCCTACTCCTCCACCTCCTCCACCCCCTCCTCCTCTTCCTCATCCTCAGAAGGACTCACTCAGGGCCCTTGGCCTAGGCAAGCCAGGGCTGCTGCTCTGGCTGCTGCAGCTTCTATCCAGTGGGTGGGTGCAGGAATCTGTTCCTGTCAATCCCTGATTCCTGGGACCTTCCATGCCTCCAGCTGCCCCCACTCTCTAGTCCAGAGCCCTCCTCAAAGATGCCCCCTTTCACCTTGCCCTCTGTCCCCCAGCTCCCCAACTAACATCTACTGTGTGCCTCCCTGAGCTACTTTACTGCCACCCTCCTTCTGCCCTCTAGCCCTGAGGGCCCAGGGACAGCCCAGCTGCCATCTCACCATCCAGCAGGGGTACCTGCCCTAACCCCCTGCCACCACACCCACACACACAGCCCTGCACACACTCCTGGGCTCCCCTGCCTGCAGCCTGCCTCTCAAACAGTCTCCTTCTGCCCCCTAGCCCCCTTACAGCCTCTGCCACGCACCCCCACAGACACCTGGGCATGAGCAGCGCAGACATGCAAACAGCTCCCCTCACCCCCACTCCATTTGCTCCAAGGTTGTCAAGAGTCTTTTTTTCATGCTGTAGGGGAGGGAGTTGAGACAGTCCAATGTCCTGGGGAGCAAGAACTGCAAACAGTCCATCTACAATGTAACATTTGGGTCTCAGGTCGCCCAATCCCTAGTGCGCTGTGCAGACCTTTGACTGGCAAAAACACCCCATCTGAGTGTGAGACCTGGCTGGGCTAGTGGCTCTTTCTGTGGACTAAGAGACAGACAGACAGAGTTTTCAGGTTCAAAACCTATACTTCCCAGAAGGTGGTCATTCACTTCGGTAAAAAAAAAAAAAAAAGGCTTTTTATTTTTTTTCCCCTGCCTGGGTAACCTGTCTGCTGCCTTTTTCAAAGTGAAAAAAGGGAAAAATCTTTTTTGGAGGGAAAAGGACCAAAATGCAGGCAGGTGGACTCCGTGGAGGGTGGATGGGGAGTTGCTCCTGCCCTGGCACTAGAAGCCCAGCAGCTGTTCCAGGTCCTCTCTGATAACAGAGATCTCCGTGTGTCGTGTCATGACACTGTCTCCAGGACTGACCGTCAGGATAATGAGGATTCAAAAAGAGGCAGGTGATACTGCCTTCAAAAGTAAATCCAGGAAGGTTTGGCGGTATGTCAGAGGGTTAAGGGCTTGTGGCGCCTACGAATAGAGGGGACAGGTGGAAGGATTTGGGGTCTGGCCCCCAGACCGCCACCTGCAGGGGAGTCGCTTTACAGGGGGTGAAGCAGGTCTTTAGGAGCTCTATCTTTCTCTCCCACCCTGTATTTCCTCTGCTCTCTCCTTTTGTGTCTGTCAGATGCAAGGTCAGTAACAACAACAACAACAACAACAACAACAATAACCACCACAGTGACCAAGCAACAAGGGCAGCGAAAGGGGAACAAATGGAGTGCAGGAGCTGTGGATTATTCGTGGCACAGGCACTCAGCTGTGGCAATAACCCCTTGAGGCAATCAATCCATACATGAAGAAGTAATACAGGTAACAGAGACGTATATGTCCCTGTGTGTTTCCACTGAGTTAATGTAAATGCACTTTTATTTACTTCTTCATTTATTTATTACCTTGCCCCGAGAATTTCTTTTCATTGCTAAAAAAATAGTGTCCCATCAAGGGTACCAGGTGGTGCCAAACCCAGCTAAGCACTCATGTTACAATGCAGGAGGACTGGGCTTCAACACCCTGGTTCCCACCTGCCAGGGGAAATCTTTACAAGTGGTGCGGAAGTGCTGCAGGTGTCTCTCTCTGTGTCTCAAACTCTCTCTACCTCCCTTCCCTCTCAATTGCTGTCTATTTATTCCAGTGAATAATCAAGAAAATGGAAAGTAAAAAAAGAAAAAGGAAAAGGAAATATTCCACGACTTCAAATGGGCTACTCAGGACAATGCTTTCCTTGTTAAGATCCTCACAGCATTCCATATGCAGAAAGGCAAAGACGCCATGTATTTTTTAACCCAGTTTTTATTTTTATTCATTTATTTATTTATTTATTTAGGTGCTTATTCATTTTTGTTATTGATGAATTAATGTTTTACATTTGATATTGACTAAGGATCTGACACCAGCGGTCTCCAGTACCCCTATATGGTACTCTGCCTCTACAAAACCGATCCATTGACCTGTCCATCCATCCATCCATCCACCCATACATCTATCCATCCATCCATCCATCCATCCATCCACCAGTCAACCAAGCTAAGTACAAAAGGAGATCTCTCCTTGAATGGTGAGGAGAAACAACGATGCATAGGTAGGTTGCAAAGGGGCCGGTTTGGCTGAATAGGGCAGAGGGGCTGAACCAGGGAATGTGTTGGGGCGTGTGGGTTTGGGTGGGGTGAGCCGGAGGCCCTGTGAGCTGGGTCACATTTGGGGCAGGCAGGGGGTGGAAGGGGTTGCGAACAGCTGTCACTGGAGAACCATCACAAGTGCTGGAGCTGGTGAGCAGGGCACCTGGAAGAGAGGACAGACAAAGGAGAGAAGCAAAGTGCGGAGGAGAGGAGAGGGGAGGGGATGGTGAGGACAGGAGAGGACAGGATTGGAGGGGACCTGAGAAACCTACCTGGACAAAGGCAGCATACAGACATCCAGGAAGGCAGGCAGGCATACAGGCAGCTCTGGCCTGGGCTCCCTGGATCCCGGGCGCACCTCCACCTGTCTTCTCTTGGCTGCCAGCCCTGAGGTCCCTCGTCGGTCAGCACTGTCTTCCCATCCTTCCGTCCCTCTGTGCCAGGGCCCAGGCGTCTGGGCGCTGTTGCCTGACCTAGTGGCAGGGCAGTTGGGCTGCCCAGTGCCAGTGTGGCCAGCACAGATTGCCAGGGGCTAGGACATCACAGAGGGCTCCTGTGGTTGCTAGGCCACGGGGACCCCGCCCATCCAGTTGACCAGCAGCCATGACCCCCACGCTGAACTTGACCTGAGGGGTGGTGGCCAGCCACCAGAGCCAGAGCCCCAGGCCAAAGCAGGTGCTGGTCGGCCGGGCCAAGGGGCTATGGGCAGATTGGTGTGTGTCTGGGCATGGGGCTGGCATCTGACAGTCCAGGGCGGGGGACCAAGGTCCGCCAGGCCCCTGTCCCACCATGTGCACTGACACACAGTCTTGCTGACTGACTGACAGTCCCCGCCCCAGAGATACCCACACCAAGTCCCTGGGTGCCCTGAGCTGCCCCTGAGGGTTGGTGGGTGCCTGCCTGGACACATGCCTCCGTAATGGAGGCCTCTATTAATCCCGTTGCCTACTGACAGCTGCCCTCCTGCCCCTCCTCCTCCTCCTCCTCCTCTTCTTCTTCATCCTCCTCTTCCTCCTCCTCCTCCTCCTCCTCCTACTCCTCCACCTCCTCCACCCCCTCCTCCTCTTCCTCATCCTCAGAAGGACTCACTCAGGGCCCTTGGCCTAGGCAAGCCAGGGCTGCTGCTCTGGCTGCTGCAGCTTCTATCCAGTGGGTGGGTGCAGGAATCTGTTCCTGTCAATCCCAGATTCCTGGGACCTTCCATGCCTCCAGCTGCCCCCACTCTCTAGTCCAGAGCCCTCCTCAAAGATGCCCCCTTTCACCTTGCCCTCTGTCCCCCAGCTCCCCAACTAACATCTACTGTGTGCCTCCCTGAGCTACTTTACTGCCACCCTGCTTCTGCCCTCTAGCCCTGAGGGCCCAGGGACAGCCCAGCTGCCATCTCACCATCCAGCAGGGGTACCTGCCCTAACCCCCTGCCACCACACCCACACACACAGCCCTGCACACACTCCTGGGCTCCCCTGCCTGCAGCCTGCCTCTCAAACAGTCTCCTTCTGCCCCCTAGCCCCCTTACAGCCTCTGCCACGCACCCCCACAGACACCTGGGCATGAGCAACGCAGACATGCAAACAGCTCCCCTCACCCCCACTCCATTTGCTCCAAGGTTGTCAAGAGTCTTTTTTTCATGCCGTAGGGGAGGGAGTTGAGACAGTCCAATGTCCTGGGGAGCAAGAACTGCAAACAGTCCATCTACAATGTAACATTTGGGTCTCAGGTCGCCCAATCCCTAGTGCGCTGTGCAGACCTTTGACTGGCAAAAACACCCCATCTGAGTGTGAGACCTGGCTGGGCTAGTGGCTCTTTCTGTGGACTAAGAGACAGACAGACAGAGTTTTCAGGTTCAAAACCTATACTTCCCAGAAGATGGTCATTCACTTCGGTAAAAAAAAAAAAAAAAAAGGCTTTTTATTTTTTTTCCCCTGCCTGGGTAACCTGTCTGCTGCCTTTTTCAAAGTGAAAAAAGGGAAAAATCTTTTTTGGAGGGAAAAGGACCAAAATGCAGGCAGGTGGACTCCGTGGAGGGTGGATGGGGAGTTGCTCCTGCCCTGGCACTAGAACCCCAGCAGCTGTTCCAGGTCCTCTCTGATAACAGAGATCTCCGTGTGTCGTGTCATGACACTGTCTCCAGGACTGACCGTCAGGATAATGAGGATTCAAAAAGAGGCAGGTGATACTGCCTTCAAAAGTAAATCCAGGAAGGTTTGGCGGTATGTCAGAGGGTTAAGGGCTTGTGGCGCCTACGAATAGAGGGGACAGGTGGAAGGATTTGGGGTCTGGCCCCCAGACCGCCACCTGCAGGGGAGTCGCTTTACAGGGGGTGAAGCAGGTCTTTAGGAGCTCTATCTTTCTCTCCCACCCTGTATTTCCTCTGCTCTCTCCTTTTGTGTCTGTCAGATGCAAGGTCAGTAACAACAACAACAACAACAACAACAACAACAATAACCACCACAGTGACCAAGCAACAAGGGCAGCGAAAGGGGAACAAATGGAGTGCAGGAGCTGTGGATTATTCGTGGCACAGGCACTCAGCTGTGGCAATAACCCCTCGAGGCAATCAATCCATACATGAAGAAGTAATACAGGTAACAGAGACGTATATGTCCCTGTGTGTTTCCACTGAGTTAATGTAAATGCACTTTTATTTACTTCTTCATTTATTTATTACCTTGCCCCGAGAATTTCTTTTCATTGCGAAAAAAATAGTGTCCCATCAAGGGTACCAGGTGGTGCCAA